>NC_077229.1:293868657-294096157 GCF_027887165.1 Monodelphis domestica | reverse complement strand
TTTCTTTTTCATCCTGTGTATTTGTTTTATGCACTGAAAAACATTATTTTGAGAAGGAGCCAATAGGTTTCATCAAATTGCTAAGAGGGTCCATGACATACCACCACACACACACACACACAGAATTTCCTTGGGCTAAACCAAAAACTCAATGGCTGCTCACAGTTCAAACATTAAAAGAATTATGTAAATTCTAGTTATAATTAATATTAGTAATGCACAAAACACCAGCCCACTCATAGCCAGAATTATAGAATCTGAAGTTGGAAAAGATCTCAACAGCCATCTAATCTAACCCAATACCTGAAAGGAATCCCCTCTACAAATATTCAACAAGGGTCATCCAGCCTCTTCTTGAAGACCTCTAGTGTATACTATTGCATTTTGGAACTGTTCTAGTCATTAATAAGTTGTTTGTCCCTCCTGTCCCACCCTTTCCATATCAAACTTAAACGTGCTTCTTTACAATTTATACCCACTGTTTCTGGTTCTTTGGGTACACATAGAATAAGCTGAATCCTGCTGTCACTTAACAGCCAAATACTTATAGGTATCTGTCATATCACTCTTTGAGTCTTTTCTTCTCCAAGCTAAATATCTCCAGTTTGTTCAACCTATCTTCCTAAACCATGGACCCAAGAACTTCCCCCTCCTCATTATCCTGCTCTGGATGCTGGCCAGCTTTCCAAAGTTATTCCTAGCCTTGGACATCCAGAACTGAACATTCCAGATGAGGTCTGAGCAGGGAAGAGGGTAGTAGGATATACTTCTTTTTCTTGGAAGCTATACCTCTCTGATTGCAGCCCAAATTTGCATCAGATTTTTTTAGCTGCCATGTTAAAAACTCACATTGAATTTTCAGTCCACTAAAAACTGATCTTTTACAGACAAACTTTCCCCTTATATTCTATCTTATTCATGTTTTTATCTTTTTAAAAAACCCAAGTGCAATCATGTGCATGTATACTGTAATTAGCACAGTTCCTGGAATATAGTAGGTGCTTAATAAATATTTACTTACTTATGTCTTCCTATCACTTTTTAATTTATTTGATTCAGACAAATGTCCTACATTGTCCTACACTTTGTGGATTCTTATACTTTATACTATCCCTCCATTTATGACAAGCATCTCATTTAAGTTTTTATCAAAGTCATTGATACAAATTTTTCAAAGTAGAGAGTTCAACAAAGATTCTTGAGGCATTTCATTGACAGCCTTCTGTCAAATTATAATTGACCATTAATGCCCACCCTTTGAGTTGAGCCATTCAGTCATTTCCCAATACACTAATTATATTATGAACTAGTTTACACCTGTACTTTCCACACAAAAAATAGTATGAAATACTGTAGCATTTTACTCTAGTCCAATTAAACTTTACCTACAGCATTCTTCTGATTTCCTAGTTAAGTTATACAGCAAACTAGTTGTCATTCAATGCCTTGGAAAGTTGTATAACAGAAGAATGGTTAAAGAGTAGATTTCAGAGAGGTTGTTCCATTCAGTTAACAACGGTAAAGGTAAAGTATTATTGGATGACATTTGTCATTTATTCAGCACATTCTAAGGATCAGTTAATAAAACCCAGATCAATAGAATCAATACTATGCATCCATTCAAAGCAGAAAAGCCATAAGGGCTACTCAATAGGGCGTAAGTGATTTGCCCAGGGTCACACGGCTAGGAAGGATCTGAGGTCTCATTTGAACCCATGGACCTCCTTTGTCTAGACCTGGCTCTCCATTCACACAGCTTCCCCGTTTTGACAGGTATTCTTAACATAAGATTCATAATAATGCTAATCATTCCTACTGTCCATCTTCTGAGGTGCTTACTGATGGATAAAATAGCAGCCAGAAAGGAAATGGAAAGGATGGGTTAATCTAGATTCACTTCTAATGGCTTAGTGATTTTTTCTAGACCTCTGTGTCTCAATAAAAAAATTGTCACAAAGATACCTATGTCCCATGATTCTTTACATTTCCTTATCTTCCTTCTCTTGCCTTCTAAAAGTCTTCTAACTTTCATATTTTTCCCTTTTTTGTAGCTTTCTTCCCTATATAGTATCAAAATTGAAATCATACAGATATCTACTTTTCAAACCTTAATAAAAGTAGAAATCTCTGCCAAATTCAAACCATATGATGTATGAAATTGCAGCCAGAAATAGTGGAACCCAGGCTCTTAGCAGGTAGGATTTAGGTGGGGAAAAAAAACAGCAATTCAGTTGAGGTTTCCTCAGGGGAAAGATCTTGGAAAAATCAGGTCTACTAATAAAGTGATTAAGTAGGGGTCAGATAGATAGCACTACCTAGGTAGCTAGGTAGTGGATCCTAGATTCAGGAGGACCTGGGTTGAACCTCAGATACTTCCTAGCTGTGTGACCTTGGCTAAGTCACTTTACCACTATTTCTGCTATTTAATTATTTAAATATTTAATCTGGGGTCCATGATTTTATTTTGTTTTCTTTTTGATATTTTGATAAAAATTTTCTAATATGATCAGTTTCATTTGTAATCCTATGTATTTTATTTCATTTATTTCAAAATCTTTTAAAAAACATTTGAAGAGGTCCATAAACTTTACCAGACTGCCAAAAGGATCCATGAAACAAATAATAGCTAAAAGGTTCAGAACCCCTTCTCTAATAGGGGAAAGCCATGCAAAAACCCATTTGTATAGAATCTGGGTAGAAAGGAAATTCCTTTAATAAGGAATATTAACCTGCCAGTATATGCTAATAATAACCTGCCAATCATCTAAGAGACAATCTCAATCTCTAGAACAAATGAGAAAAGTTTCTTGTGTCCTCATAACAAGGAGCAAATTGTATATATGAGCTTTCATTATGGGTGCCCTTCAGACAAAGGTTCTTACTCTTATCAAGTTTGCTGGGATTACTTAATCTCCTTTACTACATAAATACATGAGATGTGATCATCAAACCTAAATAGATAAAAGAATCTAAAACATTTTGAAACACCAATAGAGAAAGATATTGAACCTGTGACTTGTATAGAGAATTCCTAGAGGAGGAAATTCCCTCTACCAATGCAGGCTGGCAACTTGGTGAAGCAGCAAGTAAATAGCCAGGTACATAAAAGATATAAGTATGATATATTATATATATATATATGTATATATATATATATATATATATATATACACCTAGAGAGAGAGAGATCTCACTTCCTATGTATAATAACTATATTTGTATACATATACAAATACATTAATCTCAAAAGGGATGGAATTAACTGTTGCAGGGACTAGGAAACGCTCCTTAAGAGATAGGATTTGAGCTGCATTTTTGAAGGAAGCAAGGAAGCAAGCTAAGAGACAGAAGTGAGCAAGCAAAGTATTCCAGGCATAGGAGCTAGTGAGTAGAAGGACCCAGAGAAAATTGATGGGGTGTTTTGTTTGAGGAACAATGAGTAGTTCAGTATAGCTGATTCACTGAGCACATACATAGGAGAAAAATGTAATATGATTAAAGAGTTTTAAGTACCAAACAGAGGATTCTAGATTTGATGTTAGTTAATAGGGAGATACAGGAGCTCAGGCAAGGTGTGGTGGAGAACAACACTTAAGGAAGATCTCTTTGGTCTTTGAGTGAAGAATGGAGTGGGGAGAAACTGGAAGCTGTGAGAACAAATCGAAGACTATTGCTATATAATTCAAACTAGAGATGATGAGGTCTAAACTAGGGTGTAAGCTATGTGAGTAGAGAAAAAAGTGTGTACAGAATGGAGATTGTGAAAGTAGAAAGAAAAAATGAGTGGGCAAAATTATGCAGATTGTGGATAAGTGAAAGTGAAGAATCAAGAGACACCAGCATTTCTTTCAAATATGGAAGATGGTTGGGTCATCAATAAGTAATAGAAAAGATTAGAGGGAGTACAGGTTTTTTTCTTCTATTATTCTATCTGCTAGTGTGAAAGTCACTTCTAAACTTCTAAACAATCAACAACAAGAAGAAACCCCAAAAACTTTAAATTACAGAATCATCTGGTACTACCTGATCATTTTAATAAAGATTATTGATTATTAAATATTTTCAAGTTTTCTCAATTCCATAAATTTTTATCAAATGTCTACTGTGTCCACATCACTTTATACAGTACTATACTGAGTACTGAAAGAGACAAAAAATAAATCTGTCCTCACCTTCCAAAAGCCCTAATCCCTAGCAAATAAGTGTTTTCATAGGTTCTTTTGTTTTAATGTATGACATTAAGAATTTTTCCTCTCTCCCCATTTAACAGCATTATCCACAATGTCTCAAACAGAGCATTCTTGTGGATGTGTTGTTTTTTATCTAAATCTAGGTTCTACATAAACAGTAAAAACTCTTAAATTAAATGGTAATTTTTCAGCAAGACAGCAAAACTCATTGCCTATTCAGTGTTATCATCCTTTTTGTTTCATCCTGGGACTTCAGAAAAGGGCAATGACTCCGATTTCTTGATGTCTCTAAGGTGTTGACAGGATGGAGCTTTGTTAAATGAAGTGTGTTTGGTTTTGAAGAAGAAAGTCTGTATGACTAGCCAGGAGATGGGAAAGAAACATTTCCTAAAGCCACATCCTGCCACCATTATGGAGCCATGGAGAACCAAAACAGAGGAGTCACATTCCAAGAGATGGGTTCACAAGCCAAGAGAAGAAGAGTTAAAGAAAACTTTTGGACTAACTGGAAAGAGAGAATTTATGGCAAGAAAATAATGGCTAGAAGAAAGAAAGTTCAGTTGTTTTAAAAAACTACTGTCTTAAGTGACAAGAATCTTTAACCAAAAGGTATAGTGAAACAAAAAGGAGAGAAAAGTAATCATATCTAAAGGGCATAAAATAAGAATTCAGCTCTCTCTGTTGTGGCGGATCAGCAAGGACCAAAGATCTCAAATGGTCTAGCTAAAGTGAGGTCTTACTGGAGTCACACCAAGGAGTTCCACCCAGGGAGGAAGCAGATTTAACCAAAAAAGGAGCAACTGTCTAGGGCTCTGAGAGGCTGATCTGCCTTAGTAGAAGTTTTATCACTTACCAGCAATGGTACCCTAGCCAAGTCCCTTAACAGGTTTGCCTCAGTTTCCTCATCATTGAAATGAACTGAAAAAGGATATGGCAAACAATCCCAATATTTTTTCCCAAGAAAACCTCAGGAGGACTCATGATGAGTTGGACAAGACTGAAAAATGACTAAACACCTACTTACTCACCTAACAATAAAATCTGACTGTGTCCCTATTATTATATTATAATAAGTGATATAATGTTGTTATCTTGCTCATGGCATGCTATGCATAGAATATCACATTATGTCATATCAAATTTAATCAGTTTCCAAATATTCCCATTTCTACTTCCACATCTCTCCTATGTGGTCCTTTCTTTCTGCTCATAGACACCACCTTGTGAACTAATATTCTATTGTGTGCAAGGAGGTAGGTGTTCATGGCTTCTCACCTAGGTTATTTCAAAGCCTCCTAAAGGCCTCCTGGCCGCATGTCTCTCCCCTCTTCCTTCCCTCCTCTGCACTGCTGCCCAAGTGGTTCTCTTTAAGCATAGTTCTGACCATTCACTCCTCTACTCACTAAACTCCAGTGACTTTCTACCGCCTTTAATATCATACTGGCAATCAGCCCTTGAGCTTTTATATCCGTTGACATCACCTCAACCTCTCTTTCCAGCACCATTGTGATTTATTCCCCCTTCCATAATCTGTGATGCCCTAAATTGGCCTTCTTCCTGTACCTCACATAGGATACTTAAACAGCCAACTCTGTGCCTTTTCACTGGTTGTTGCACATGCCAAATTTATGTACACATGCTCCTCTCTCACCCCCATCTCAAAGAACACCTCTCTTCCTTCAAGACGTAGTTCACACACTACCTTCTATGTGAAACCTTTCCTGAACTTCAACTCCTAGTATTCTTCCTCTCAAACTACCTCATATTTAATTTTTATTTTTAAAATCTGTTCTTTTTATATTCATGCTATATATACTCAATATGTCTTTCTTATCTCCCTTTTATAACTCCTTTATCATTCATTCTTTCATTGTATTTATATCTCTAGTATCTAGTTCATATCCTTGCATATATTTGGCATTTCATAACATATACTTGTGGATGGATTTATTATACTACATAACAACATTTGTATTTTCTTATAATATTCATTGTTATTTTTCTTAGCACTTACCTAATTATACACACTAGTACTTAATAGGTTTGTTGAATGAATTAATGGAGAAATAATATTGCCATGTTTATAGTCTTTCAATTCAAAATAAGTGTTTCAATATTAGAATAAAATGATATGATTAGTCATCATTGACCGCTTCATTGTCCTTCAACCAGTTATAATTGGTCTTTGTTAACTTGAAGCTAACTGAACTGCTAAGTATATGCTCATACATATACCCACATATGTGTATGTACACACACAGATATATACATAGTGTGTATATGCACACAACACACAAAATCAGTTTAGTTTGGGGATTTATCTGACATGAAATGACCAACTGGACTGATAGTTTTTTTTGTGTACTTAATTAGTCAATCATTAGACTGAATTGACTAAATCAGCCAAGTGATTGAGTGAATTTAAGAGATGAACAAATTTATATAGACATTATAATAAAATAGACAAAATCTATATGCTGGATGTCTACTTCTCATTTAATTAACTGAAGAAAAATGTATACACACATAAACATATGTGTGTATATATATGTATTTCTATATACATTCATGCATTTTCTAAATATAGCAATCTACTTAGAGGATACTATATTAGTTATATTGTGTTTTTAAGAGTTTTTTACTTTCTATTTAAAATATCATATAATTTATTTGCTGAAAACAAATTAAGCACATGACAATTATCTTTTGTTCTCATTTTTAACATCATGCCATTTTGATTATTATTTGAAAGTTTTGACTGTTTCCTCCTTATTTTTATAATAAAGCTGATAACCTTTTACAATTTAATATATTAATTTTCAATTCAATTTCTATAAATCAAGGGAATTCTAAATATTTAGTTTCACTTAAAGTTCAAAGTTTTTATTATTTTAAAATGATTGGTGACAATTATATAGAGTATTATGTTTCCAGAATGGCCCAGTATCTTGCTGGTTTTATAACAATGTTTTCTTTCTCTTTTTTTCTGTTATGAAATGTAGGGGTAGGATTTATTTCAGGAACAATAGGAATAAAGTAGGCAGAATTAAATGTAGCTCTCTAAAGAATGGCTCATGGGCTATTGGCTTATTAATACATCACAGTCAGATAAATGAAGTGGCACTAGAGTACTTCCAGCTATGCTAATTAGGAGAATTTATACTGTTTTCCCTGAGGAAAGAGATTCCAGGAGTAGTGGCACTTGTTCTAGTTGCAACCTCCTGCTGAGCATAATCTGCTATTCCATGAGAAGAAGCATGATCTATTACCAAACAATTATGAGTATTTGCTGTTTGCTTCTTAATACTGTTTAATTGTGGATACTATACAGCCTATTGTCCCTATTTGCCTCATAAAATTGTTTTCTTCTGCTCATTCTTTTTCTAATCATTTCTGAATCGTTGAAAAAATTCAAATGAATTCATCTCAAAAATTCACAAAGAAACAAAGTATTTATATGTAGGTTCATTGAACTTACTCATTTGAATGATCCAGAGAACTTCAATCTGCCTTAGTTTGTATGAAATAGTTCATATGCTACTACTTAACAGTTTTGTGACCTCATTTCTCTGATGTTCGGTTTGCACATCTGTTAAATGAGAGGTTTAAACTAGATGGTTTCTTTCTAAGATACTTTCCAATTCTAAATTTTGTGATACTTTATGAATACAGCTATATAGACTAGAGATTAAAAAAAATAACAAGCAACATGGACCATTAATTTTATTTTATTTTACTTTAGTTTATAATAATTTATTAAATAATAAAAGGCAAGCCAGAGAAAAGGAAGGTACCAGATGCATATGGCCAGCCACCTTGTCATCCCTTTTGAGAGCCATATCACTGAACACCTACTCACTCTGGATTCCCAGGAAAAAGACCCCACTTCTCCCCAGTATTCCAATTATGCTTTTTGTGATGTCCCTTTCCAAAGCCCTTTGGATTGGAGAACTCTGACCTCACTCTGGAAAAGAGGTGGGTCTTCAGACCACCAGGAATCATTAGGGGTAAGAGACAAAGGTCTTCTGTATGCCAGAATTCAGGAGACTTAGATTGGCAGTAGGTTTTCCACTTTTATCTACCATTCTGTCTTAATAGGCTTGTTTACAGAGAAACAAAGAGCTTTGTCTCCTTCCTTTGACAACTAATTTTAGATAGTCATATGGTCAAATGATGAAAAAATCCCAACAGTCCGGCCTATAGAGCTGGTCCATTTTAGACAGACATAAGGGGAAAGATGAATTAGGTTCAGAATTTAATTGAAGGAGAAAGAATTGAATGCCAAGTATGTGAAGCAAGGTGATATGAAATATGTCTAGGAAGGCAAGCTAGAAACAGAAAACAAAGTACTTTAAATGTCAAGCAAGGAGGAAAGCAGAGTTACATTTTATCACAGAAGCTACAGATCTACCAAAAATTCTTGACCAAGGGAATAGTATGATAATAGCTAGGCTTTCTTTAGAAAAAAATTATTTTGGTACATGTGTAGCATGTGGATTAGAGAATGGAAAGACTTGAAGTAGGGAGATGGATTAAGAAGCTAATGGGAGAAAGGAAATAATTTGCATTGATAGCCTGATAAACTTAGAACTTTAAGGAAGCCATTCAATATCTCTTCAACAGAAGATAATTTGTACCAGAAATCAGATGTATATGAATCCAGTTAGTGATCTAAAGTTCAGGAAAATGGTAAATTACAATTCAACTTTTAAAATATAATTGTCTTTAAATGCCTGTAGCAACACCTCACAACTAATTCTTTTGGGGAAGAAGAGAAAGCAAAAGCAGGGTCTATCTTTTCCTCATTTACATATAAACTGTAGAGATTAATAATTATTAACAATACTAAAATGTACAAATGGGTTTGTTTTCTTAAACTCTTACTCTATCACCTTTTTAAAAAATATAGCGATTTGTAAAAATAGAGAGAAAGGACAATTAACAGTGAAAAAGATGTGTCCAAATCTTGCCTCTGTCCTTTATCTACTACCCATGTGACCTCTGCAAGTAACTTAACATCTCTTGGCCTCTGTTTGCTCAAATGTAAAAACAGGGAGTAGACTAAATATTCCCCAATACTTGTAAGTCTTTATGCTTGACCAGTTAACTAAAGTTATATTTTTTTTCAAGTGATAATTGACAATTGCCCTGGCAAGCGAGTTAATTTCTCTCTGCAATAACTATGCGTAAGAGAAATTTAGTTCTGAAAAACAAAGGCCATAACTAGGGGACCACTATTCAGGCGGTGACTGTATCTCAACTACAAAGGGACTCTCTGGGAAGAAATAAAAAGCTTTATGTGCTGACCTCATCATGTTGGTCCTCCCAAATACCTCAGTCACACAGTATAGACTTTATCACTTTTCCCCTTACCATTATACATGATTTACTGGATTTCAGTCTCTTTAGTTTGTAAACAAGGTTTGGTAGGCAGTTAAGCTTCCAGGGTGGAGCATTACCCTAGATTTGATGAACCTTCCCATTTGTCTTCCTTAGGGGAGTGTCTTGGGCCCTGGAAAGATGAAATCCCATTAAATGTACTCATGCATATAAAGGTGCACTCAGTCCTATACAAAACAACTCAAGCAAATGCAACTCCCGCCTTAAAAAAAAGTGTACTAAGTTAATTTAAAGTTGTTCTGGAGAATTTGGCATAGGCTCCTTTCCCTTGAAAGACATGTATTGATAGTGACACCCTTTTAACATGAATATGCTCATGAATTTCCCCTGGCCCTGCTCCCAAACCGTTCACTTAAAAGACCCCAGGGGAAGAAGAGTCTTCCCTATCACTCTTTGGATCCTCAGGGAGCACGGAGCGGCCACTAGGCTTTGCTGCAGTCGTGTTTTTGTTCTTTAGTCTAGAGCCAGAAGGAATGCTATATGGAATAGAAAGAACAGGAGGCTCTTTTAAAAAGCAGATAATTTCAGTCACACAGGAAGTAGTCTCATTCTGATTTTGCAATGCAACCTGGATTGTTTTCTTTATATCTCTGACGGTTTTATTCCCTTTGGAGTTAGTCATTCATGCCGTGGAGTTTAAATTATATGAATTAAGCATTATTTGGCTGCTTTCCATTTTTTGAAACTTTGTGGCAGGGCATCATTTAAAAAGCATACATTAGGATCGGTGCCATGCTATGTAGACATGCCTGACAGTTCAGGTCAAGCTTTTTCATGTTGCGGCTTATAGTTTAATTGCTTTGAGGAGTGCAGTACATGGGAGGAAATGCCAGATAGACTGTATCATGTAAACCAGGAGACTGACTATTCCTAATCAGCAACATTTTGGGAGGAAACTGTAAATTCATCTGGAGAAAATTCAAGCTAAGGAAGATTGGGGAATTAGGACTCGGACAAATTGGATAATCACCAGGACAAACAGTCTGGATCATAAAAAGGTTACATTTTACATTTTGCCTGTTTTTTTGTTTGCTTATTTGCTTGTTTGTTTGCAACCTTAACCCTAAACAGTGATTTCTTGCAGGTTACCCAAACAGCTGTAATCCAGTAATCAATGGGTTGACATGTGGAAAAGAATTCACTTGAAATTGGGAAATCTGAAATCTATCATGAGAAAATCTTGACCTTTCTTAAACCAGTACAGTTTCAGGAACGTGGTGCAAAGTGAACACCTGTTTCTTGTAGATGGAACTGACTTTGGAAAAGACTATATGACTGACAAAATAGGCAAGTTAGTCCAGGAAGTTCAAATGTTAATCTGAAGAGACTTTTTGTTGATCTGAGACTCTGCTTTCAATCCAGTGATTCTCATTTGAACATGAATTGTGAATGAATAATGTGCTTTCCACTCATTTAAGGATATCAGTGGATTATACACTTTTATTATTCTTTCTGTAAAACTTTTGCCATTTTCCACAGAAGAAAAACAACTGCTTGATCACATGGTTCAATGGAGGTACTAATGCAAATATCAATATGGAAATAGGTCTTGATCAATGACATATATAAAACCCAGTAGAATTGTTCATTGGATGGAGGTACTAATGCAAATATCAATATGGAAATAGGTCTTGATCAATGACATATATAAAACCCAGTAGAATTGTTCATTGGCTAAGGGAGAGGTAGGAGGAGGGGAGGGAAAGAACATAAATCATGTAATCATGGAAAAATTTCTTAATTAATCAATAAAATTAAATAATAAAAAATAAAATTTAATAAATTTTAGAAAAAAGTTTTGCCATTTTCATATGACATTCCTACTTGGCGGCATTTGTCCCTCAACAGTGTTGTCTTATTTCCAGCCCAAATTTGAGAAGATAACTTGCCTTTGGGGAGCAGTTAGGTGGTACAGTGATATAGTGCAGGGCCTGATGTCAGGAACTCATCTCCTCAAATCCAAATCTGGCCTCAGACACTTACTAGGTGTGCAACCTAGGCAAGTCACTTTATCATGTTTGCCTCAGTTTCTTCTTCTATAAATTGATCTGCAGAAGGTATGGCAAACTCCTTCAGTATCTCTGCCAAGAAAACCCCAAATGGGGTTACAAAGAGCTTGACATAGCTGAATAAGAGAAAAAAAAAATCTGCTCATGACTAGAGGAGATCTATAGCTAAAACCTGAAACCATTTCAGTAGGGTTCTGCTTAGAAGAGGGGATTTTACTGTCTTGGAAGGAGGTGTTAAAAGGAGGATCCTACTTTGATCTACTATATAAAATTCAGGAGCTTCTACTCAGATTTTTTTTGTACAGTTCCATAAAAACTTAGCGTCCTATCTCCAGTTGCTGAATGTGTTAAGATGTATTTTTCTTATGTTTGTAATTCAATGTTTTTAGGACAGTTGACAAAAATTAGACAATGTTAGATCTGTTGCTTTTTTATACTCTTTATCAACTTCCTCCAGCTGAGGTGATTTTTTGGTCAGTTAATAAGCAATTATTAAGTTCTTACTAGGTGTTCTGGGCATTGTGCTAGGCACTTGGAATATAAATTTTGGAAAAAGACAGTCCCTGCCCTCAAGGAATTTATAGTCTAAGCAATAAAGGAAGCCAAAACACAAAAGGAAGCTGAAAATCAGGTGGGCAAAGAAGAATGGTGGAGAAATCAGTTAGTGAAATCCCAAGGTAGTGCAGCCAGGTGAAAAATGAGAATACGGTAAATGTCTCAGCTGAGTTCACTCCTTCAGTGGAGGTTGGGAGTTCATGGCCCCATTCACCAATCAGTAAGGAAAAGAGAAAGTTATTATGAAGTAGAGTACTAAGGCTGATGAGATCTTATGGGATCTTGAGGTCATTTCAATAATGAGCTTCCTGTGGCATGGTGAAGTCATTCCGATGACACTGAAGGATCCTTGATGCAGTACCTTACATGGTCATCAGATTACCGTATTCTCTGTATTTTCATTGCCCTTCCCCTACTTCAAACACGAACACAAAGAGTAATAAAGACAGCTCATTCTAACTACTGTCTATACAAATTGTAGTGGATAGTTATAGCTGGTACCTGGTAGTTTAGAGACAATATTTTAAAAAACGAGAAATTTTTTTAAAGAGAATTTACTTATCTATAGCATAGAAAGGTACTAATGAAGAAGATTGAAATTAGCTATAGTAGATGCCCCACAAATCCATATAGGAGTCTTTTGATTAGCAAGGTTGAGTATGATAATTTAGGCAATCTTGGAACATTTGCTAAATCTAAAGCACCTAAATTCCATGTGAGTGCAACTTTTTTTGTTCTTAGGTGCATAAAGAGTCATGCCAATGCACCATGGAGCCATTAAGAAGCTGCATCAAAAGCTAGGCAGTTTGGTCCTTAGTCCCTTGGGTCAATCCAGTCTTGGGGACAGCTTCTTTGGCTTGATGAAAAGAATTAGCCTATGGCACAATGGAAGGGAGATGGGGGAAGAGTAGGAAATTGTGTCCTTTCACATAGCCATATTCCCATTACTCTCTTCATCCCCACGATGCTGAATATACAACTGCCATGACAAATCTCCTACTCAATTCTATCCATTTTTTCATCCCTTTCTACCTCAACCCTACCCAATGCTCATAATGCCCCATTCCAAAACTACCTGGCCCATCCATTGTGCCCTCTGGAACAGCCATACGAACTTCCTTTTATCTTAGATCATGAACTTTCTTGCTTCTTCCATCTTGTGGCATTCAGTGGGACTTGGATCTGACTGACTCAGTATTCTTGGACACATTTCAAGTATGGCAGCATCTTCACTCATACTCCTTGACTGACTGATAAGGTTATAAGAATGATATTTGTTCCTAATTGTTCTAGGCTTCCCCTCTACTATTGTCACTCAGCAGCCCCTCCTCCTTTGAGGATGAAATAAAAGAAATGTATCACCCAATACAGATTCTAGTAGAAATTATCTACCAAGGCTTAGGTTATTCTCCCTCCTTTCTCAATGAGTTCAATGCCTGGCTTAGAATATTTTTATTCATCCCAATTCCTTCCCCATTCTAGAGTATTTATACACATTAGTTAATATTCTCTCAAATACCAGAACTTCTAAATTTTTCAATTTACTCAAATTCCATGAACTATTTCTCCTTTTCTCCTCAATGACACACACAGGGATAGTCATATTTTTGATAATCATGCCCATCACCCACAAGTATTCAACTTCTTTGTTCAAGAACTCTAGGTTTCCACTATCCTGTAAGAATCTTTTATCTTTCTATGTCTTCCCATACTTTATTCCATCTAAATTTTCTATTTGCCCTCACTATGACCTCTAATCCATCCATCCTTGCTCTGGTTACTCTTTTTCCCAACCTTAATCCATTGGTGAGCCAGTTCAATTCCATGTTAGCTTCTCTTATAAACTTCCTTGATCCTATCACTTACCATACTTTGTTAAAACCCAGCTTTGGATTACTCTCAGCAACCACGTCCTTCATTCCTATTTATATTCTACTGAGTGGAATTGGAGAAAATTAAAACTATGCTGTCTGGGCCCACTATAAATTTATACTAGATAATCTCAAATGGCCCTCACTGCAACAAAGAAATCCTTTTCTTCTGCTGTAATTGATTCATTTTCTCCATTCACCACAGCAACCATTTCAAATCTCCCCTTCTGAAGCCTCTCATAATGTCCTTTCTTCACCCTCTCAGCTGACAATCATATTTAAGGTAAAAAAATAAATATGAATGAATGAATGAATGAATAATTGAACAATGATATGTCCATTTAATGTAGTCTCTGTCTTCTTCCCTTTTTCTCATCTTAAATCCTTACAGTCATCCCCCATTATCTCTTCTTTTAGTCTGATGATGATGTGATTGTTCACCTTGACCAGGTCAACACCTCAAAGAGTACCTCTAATCCCATATGTTCTTGTTTTCTCCAGGAGATTTACCCTGATATAATCCCTATACCTTCTCTATTCTCTACTTGTTTTCTTGTTTCTTCCCTGCCACCTGCAAACACCTACATAGTTGCCTCAACCCTATCCCTTAAAAATCATTACTTTAAACTAAAATGTCTGCTAGTTATGATCTTATGTTTCTCTTGACTTTATTAGTTGCAGTCCTTGAAAAATTCATGTACATTAGGTACCTCCATTTTTTTCTCCTATGGCTTCTCTAAAACCTCTACAATCTACAATGTCCATGGGTAGGGGAGGGTATATTTTGCTTAGCTTGTGAATGGCAGATGGTTATAGCTTGGGAAAGGGGAAATCAGAAGCTGGAATCAACTTACTTCCCAGAGCCTAGAGACAAGCCAGAACATTATCATCATGGCTTGAGAGCCTCCTCATGAAAAACAACCTAAAACTCCACACTTACCCCCAAACAAATAGAGCCTTTAATTTTGTCCCAAATCAAAGGTCCATTTCCATAGAGGAGAGATCTCAAAGATCATCCATTAATATAAAGAAAAGAGTTCCTGGGAGAGAGCTCTCCTTTTATCCTTGGTAAATATGCTTGAGTAATCAAAGATTTGTTTGCAAAGATTTCTTGGGATCAAACCCAAGATTTGGATCATTGCCAAAGGTGGCACTTGCTGATATCTTGATATTTGGCTTGGGAAAGGTGTCATACATAGGAGCATGCCAGAGTAAATTTCATACTATAGATCTGGAACTCTGTCGGGCAGGTTTTGGTCCAGATCAAAACAGGCACTGCCTTCACACCTGTGAAGATTGCAAAATAAAGGATGAATTGAAGAGTGGTTCACAAGCCTCTGCTTCCTAGACTGGTACCTACTCCTTTAAAGTCTTCCCAGGCCTTTGAATTTGTACATATGTTGTGTTTGCTTGTACCTTCACATAAGATGTTTATAAACAAACTATTATGAAATGGATGCTACTCTACATTTGACCATGCTATTGAATCTTAAGACAGTGAGACTCTAAAAAAAAAATGGGGCAGCTAGGTGGCTTCCTGGATGGAGCACCAGACCTGGAACAGGAAGAACCTGGGTTTAAATTTGGCCTCAGATCCTTCCTGGCAGTGTTTCCTAGGCAAATCAATCACTCATCTGATTCCCTGGCCCTTGTCACTCTTCTTCCTTGGAATGGATACTTAATATTGATTGTAAGGCAGATGGTATGGGTTTAAAAAATATCTTCAAATTTCATATTTCAATGGAAACTGCTCCCCCAAAACAACTAATGTTATACCTAATGTCCTTTTCATAATCTTCATTTGTCAAGATCACTTTGCAGTTTTTGATACTATCAACTCCCATATCTACCCAGTCTCTTTGAGTTTCCATTTATTCTGTTCTCTCTTGGTAACCTTCTACCTGTCTGTACATTTCTTATCCTTTTTCTTTTGCTGAATTTTCTTCCATGCCATGAATCCTCAATATGTTTGTGTCTCCCCAGATTCTGACCTAGACCCTCTTCTCTTTGTTTTCTCTACTTTCTCATTTGGTGATATCATCAGCTCCCTTAAATTCAGTCATCACTCAGATCTATTTCTCTAGCACTAATCTCTGGAGCTCTAATCCTACATTGCCAAATTCCTATTGGGTATGTCAAGCTAGATGTTCTGTAGACATCTCAGACTCAACATCCTGCAAACAGAACTCATTATCTACCCTAGATTACCTAATACTGTCAAGGATGCCACTATCCATCTGGATACCCAAGTTCACAGCCTTGATGTTAGCCTCCACTCCTCTCTCACTCACCCCACATGAGCAGATCAGTTGTAAAATCTTGTAATTGATTTCTATAAAACTACTCTGGCAGAAGCCCTGTTCTATCCATTCATATAACAACTACTCTAGTTCAGGCTCTCATCACCTCTTGCCTGGACTATTGCAATAGTCCTTTAATTGCTTTCTCACCTCAAGTCTATCTCCAGTAGAATCCATCCTCCATGTAGCTGCCAAACTTATTTCCTATAATGTGCATCTGACTGTGTCAGCACCCCCCCCCCAACTCAATAAATCCCACTGGCTGACTATTACGTCTAGGATCAAATATAATCTATTTTGGCACTTAAAGCTCTTCACAAGCCATTATTTCCTTCCATGTAATTTAGTCTTAGTCATACTGGTCTACTCATTGTTCCTTACAAATGACATTCTATGATTTTACTCTGGATGTTTCCCAGAAGTAGAATGCTCTGCTTCCAAATGTCCCCTTCAAAGAATTCCTGACTTTTTTAAGACTCAACTCAATTATCACAAAACTCTTCATGATTCTTTCAGATACTCATGCTTTCCCTTCAAATGATACCTTCTAACTACTGTATATTTATTTTTCATGTCCAGATTTATGAATTTGTTGTCTATTGCATTAGAATATAAACTTCTTGAAGGCAAGGAGGGTTTTTTTTTGCTCTCTTTGTATAACCAGTGTTCATCACCTATAACTAGAACATAGCAAGCACATAATAAATGATTATTTATTGATTAGGTTACTAAATTTGTGAATAAATTTGGGAGAGATTTTACATACCATATAGATTCATATGTGATTCAAAATGCTTTGACAGTCCAGGACAATTGGTTAAATAAAACAATGGGAAATGTAAAAGAAAAAATATAAAATTCTATGTTAGGTATAAAGATTAACTATAAAAATTCAGAATGAAAAAGATTTGGCTAGACAGCAGTTAATATTAGTCAATTTCAATCTCAATTTAAGTTAAGTTTCATATACTCTTAAGATACTAGTAAATATCTAACTTAAATTATCATCCTTTGACTCTCCTACTTTTTCATTAAAAAAAAATGTTGGGAAACAATCTTCTGAGCAGAGCTGACTTTATTCTGAATATACAAGTCACATAATTCAGTGGTCTTTAGACATTCCCAGTTCATACTGTGATCCCAAGATCACTAGCTGGCTGGTAATTTTACACAATCTATATTAGACAAATTCAGTTTAGAGGGGGTCTGCCAAGTGGGGCCTTTCTTGTGAAGGTTAGTCTTCCCTTGGAGGCAGGGGACCCTCCCTTCTGCAAGTCACCTGTCCATATATTATGATATAAAGATAGCCAAGGTCATTCCATGATTTCTTCAAAGCTAAAATGAGATATCATGAACCCATAGCCTTAAAAAAATCTGGGTGTATTCCAAGAAACTGAAGTCATACACATACTCCTGTTGGTGAATTCTATTATTAATTTTATACTATGTTCAACGATAACTCTATTCCATTATTTTGTTACTAATACCCTATCATTCTATTCTAATCTAAGTTCTACTAATTTTAAACACATTGTGATTATTTATTACTGACAGACCCTGGAACCAAAGCCCTCCCATTCCCCCAATCCCTGTGGGAACCAATAGCCTCACCCACCCCCTTCCCCAGCACCTGTCCAAACTGTGAGAGAAAGCCCCAGTAAAACCTGGCAGGACATCAGGATTTTCCTGCCAGGCCTAGGCAAATGACCTCCCTCATCACTGACACTCAGGGCCTGAGAACTTCCCATCCCCAGGGACTGAGCTTCCAAACCCCCTCAGGACCATCCAATGAAACTTCACCCAAGCAACTTTACCTGTACCAATAGAGGCAATCCAGGTTACCTCATCCCAGACAACCACCCTATAAGAGATTGCCTCCTTCTCCACTCTGGTGGAGAACCATAACCATCCACTTGTTTCCAGCTCCCCCTCTATCTCCATTCCTACTCCCCTTCCCTCCCCCACTTTATGTCCACTTCTACTGCCATAGGCCTCCCATGACCCTTTGCCTCTTCTTTTCTTCTAATAAAGCTCTGTTGTACTACTTCACTCTGACCTGTCATTTGTCTCAGGGTCAGACCTACAATTACTGATTCTCATACATGATTATTAAAAGAACAATTGGGATTATTCCTTACTAGTAAAATTTATAATTTATCATGATAATCCTGGGAAGCTAATAGGATTACATGCAGAGGATTTGAAGCTATAAGAAGATATAAAACAATGAATATAAATGGATTAAAGGTACTTAATTAGGTTATCCTTTATAGTTTCTTAGTTTCACTTTTTTTTTTTAACCCTTACCTTCTGTCTTAGAATCAATACTGCATATTGATTCCAAGGCAGAAGAGCAGTAAAGACTAGGCAATGGAGGTTAAGTGACTTGCCCAGGATCACACAGCTAGGAAGCATCTGAGGCCAAATTTGAACCCAGGACCAGGACCTGGCTCTCAATCCACTGAGTCACCCAGCTGCCCCCTCAGCTTCACTCTTTGCAAAAAGCCACAAAGAGTAACTACCTTCATTTTTCTCTCCTTACTGGGTTTTCTAAAACCCCTACAATATAGTCTTCAACCCATATTTCAATGGAAACTGCTCTCACCAAAATGGGAGACAATAATTGGCAGACAATAAAAACATGGTGTCCTCATCTGCAGTATTATGTTCTGCAGAAGGGTGAGTATGATGGTAGTGGGATCCAAAGCCTTATTGTTTGAGGATTAGTAGAAATAAATTGGGATGTTTTTGGTCAAGTTCCTGGTATCCAGTGTGTAGATTCCTTTTGATATTTTAGACTCAATGGATATTCCCTAGGTCTCCATGGGAAGGAAGAAATGGGTAGGCATTCTTTATCACCAGCTGATCAGCTTTATTATGGCTTTGTGGCACTTTTGACCCATTACTGCTTCTTGGCTTTTCCATTCTGGTTATTATGTTTCTATCACTCTGCTTTCACTTATTTCTCTTATAATTGTATTATATCCAACACAGTATCTTACTGTTACTTGATCTCTTGAAGTTAGTATTCTTTGTGTGTAGCTCTTATAGGAATGAATACCTTCCCTGTTATTTTTCTTGAAGCATCATTAATAGTTATGAACCCTTCATCTCTTGTGGAGGTAGTGGAACTTAATAGCTTAGACTGAAGAAAAATAAAGATTTGTGAGCAATACAATCTTCATCTTCAAATATTTGAAAGAACATCATCAGGCAGATTGGTTAGATTTTTACTGAATGGTTCTGAAAAACAAAACTAGTATACTGAGTACGAGCTGTTTGGATTCAAAATAAGAAAAAAAAACTTCTTAGTAATCAGAGCAATCAATAAATGAAGCAGAGTACTTCATGAGGTAGTGAGCTCTCCTTAATCAGAGATAGTAAAGCAGAGACTGGGTAATAGATTATCAAGAATATTATAAAAGGTTCTCCATTAGTGTCAATACAATGTCCCTGAATATTCTGCAGGGATCCAGGAGTAAAAAACACTATCCACAAGCAAAGGACAAACGGTGGGAGTAAAAACACGGAAGATAAGCAACTGCTTGACTAAAGGGGTGTAAGGGACATGAATGAGGAGAGACTCTAAATGAACATCCTAATACAAATACCAACAACATGGAAATGGGTTTGAATCAAGGACACATGTGATACCCAGTGGAATGGTGATTGTGTGTTGGCTAGGGGAGGGACGGGGGGGTGGGGGGGAGAAGAGGGAAGAAAAGAATCTTTGTTTCCAAGGAATATTGTTTGAAAATGACCAAATAAAATAATGTTTAAATTGGGGGAAAAAAAGAATATTATAAAAGGCATTCATTTTCTGGTAAGCATTCAGCTAGATAACTTTCACTCATATGGTAGGGTTGAAAGCAAGTTTTACCTCTCTCAGCTCCAAGTTTGATGATGATTATGATGATAAAATTGTTATACAAAATTGAACAAAAGTTAGACATAGTCATGAAAAATTTTATCAGGCCACAACCAGGAATCACTTAAATAATCAAGCTTCCTAATACACATACCCATGATCTTGCCAAAATTTTACCTTCTCCATTATCCTTTCACCCACTAAATTAGTAATCCTTTTACATCCAATCAAATAATAATTTAATTTTTTCTATGAAGCTATCATTTCCTTGATACCCATATACACTCTTAATATCAACCCATTCTTTTTTGTCTATTCTTTCTTTAAAAAAAAACAACTTTTATTTTCTCTCTTAGAATCAATATTGTGTATTGAAGGTGGAAGAGCAACAAGGGCTAGGCAATACGGGTTAATTGACTCACCCAGGATCTCACAGCTAGGAAGTATTTGAGTCCAAATTTGAATCCAGCACCTCCTATCTTTAGCCCTGGATCTCAATCCACCTTGCAGCTTCCTGACTATTATTTCTATGTGGATTTCATTTCTCATAACCTGTACATTGAATTATGGCTTCCCTCAAATGACTCAACTGTCTCCTTCTGTAGGAGGCCTCTCTTGGTCCCCATAGCTGCAATATCTCCTTCCTACAGTTACCTTCCACCTACTCTGTATTTCTTTGCATCTATTTATGTTCATGCTGTCTCCTCCGCTAAAATGTAAGCTAGTATGATCCTGGGCAAGTCACTTAGCTCCCACTGCCTAGCCCTTAATGCTCTTCTGCCTTGGAACGAATACACAGTATTGAATCTAAGATGTAAGGTAAGGGTTAAAGAAATAGCAATAATAAAATAAAATGTAAGCTACTTGAGGGCAGGGGATGTTCTTACTTTTTTCTTCATAACAAGAATTTAGGATAGTACCTGATATATAGTAAGTAATAAATGCTCATTGATTAATTAATTTATATTTACCACTGAGAAAAACAGTTTTATATTTGAAAAAGGCTTGGATTCAAGTAAAATAATTTATATTCTAATCCCAAGTCTATCATTTATTGAGTGGTTTAGGATAGTCATCTTATTCTCTAAATCTCAGTTTCTTTGTCTGTAAAATGGGATTAATAATTTCTGCTATGTCTACCTTATGTCATTATAGTGAGGATTAACTTTTTTGTTTGTAAGCAAATGATTCAGTATATTAATTAGATAAATATTTGTCAAATTATATTCATGAGAAAGATTGCTATAGTCAGGAACCCAGAAAACTGTTTCATGCATTATTTGAGGAATATAGACAGTGCCTTTTCTTTCAAGCTTTAGGAAGTATGAACAAACCTGCTTTAGGATTGGCCACATTCTGTTGGTAGCCATCCTTCACCTCCCTGGAATTTTCCATATTACATAACTATAGTAACCTTAAATACTGAGGCTTATGTCTTGCTGGGTATGATAGCATCATTTTTATGCCACCTGAGTAAAAGATCATGTCAGACATTCCATGATAAAACACTCTACTTTTAGGAGCTAATAGAAATGGTTTATTACATGTCAAACACAGTTCCTCCAATGCTAAAATATAGTCATCTTACTATTGCTAACTATTGCATACAAAAGTCAGGTAAAATTTTGTTTTAAAAGAAATATCTTTAAATTGTCTATAAGCAAAAGCAGGGACTATTTCTTTTTTATTCAACGAGAACAGAGTTTGGGTTATATTCTTTCACCACTATTTTCAGTAGTCCCCATGGGGTCGAGAAGTAAAGTTGCAATAACTCTTTGGCTTAATTGCTCATATTTTTTTTAAAGAAAGCATCATAAAGGGACCATAAAAGGAGGTAAGGAAAGGTGAGTTATTAATAGAGAAACCAGAGTGATGCTATTTCATTTTAACATAGTGGGATTCAGCCAAGAAAAATGCTGCCCATTTCTTGCCTGGTAAACCAACTGATTCAAAGCAAGTGCTTTTCAGAATCACAGAGCTAATTCTGACTGTACAAATCCCACCCACATTGAGAGACAGCATTCCAAAGAGTGCACAAGATGCATTTTTTCAATGCCTATCATTTTTATGTCTCCATGTGCAAATATAAGCAACTTCCTGGATTCTACCATTGCCCAGTCATGCTGTCTCTTCTGCCAGGGCAGGGTGAAGTGAAATTGAGCAAAGACATACCTGTCATTAATGTCCAAAAGAGTTTTTGTTGGAAGTATCCCAAAATACCTTTCTTGAATGGGGAAGGTGCATCCAAACTAAGATCCTCAAAGGTCACATACAAGATTTCAGTTCTATTCAGAAAAGCCAAGGATTCTCAAACCACAGTTCTGACACTCTTTTACCAAGACTTCTATACATAAGGCTAACAACAATTGGTTTCTGATGCCTGGAGAGATCCAGATTAAAAACACCTATCACTGCCTTTAACTTGGTAACTAGGCACAAAGCAAATAGGGTATTTGGTTTGAGTTTTTTTTTTTAAATGCCTATTTTAAAAGCTGTTTCATTTTATGTGGCACATTCTTGGCTCCAAAAAGAAAGTACAGGAGAGACCATGTTCCAAGCCTGGAATACACATACTATGGAAGCTTCTGGAGGGTGCTGCAATGAGTGAACAAGTTCCAACAACAGTCCTCCCCAATGAGAGCTGTTCAAACCAGCTTCTAATTTTACCTTGCTGGAACAATACAGCTCAGATCTTTATTTTTATCCAATTTTTCTCCAGGGACAAGGTATTAGCTCAGTCAAAGGACAGTCTCTGAAGCCTAGAAACCACAGAATAACCTCAATACAATTGTTCTTTGTCTTTCTATCCAGTCTCTCTCTCTTCTTCAATTAACACAAGATGTGTCATTAGAAGCATATAACATAATAGGATCAAAGATTTAAAGCTGGAAAGGACCTATGAGGTCATTAAGAATAGCCCTTTCATTTGTACAGATGAAGAAATTGAGGGCCAACTGGATGGAACGAGGACTGGAGTTGAGAAGACCAGGATTCAAAATCTAAGCATGGACCCTTCTCATTGTGTGATTCTGAATAAGTCAATTTATCTATGTATGTCACACTTTTTCAACTGAAAAATGAAGATTATAATAAGACCTATGTACCAAAGTTATTGTTTTGAAATGAAATAACATTTGTCACATTTGACAGTTTGAGGCACATAGTAAGCATTATATGAATGTTAGTTGTTACTATTAACATCATTATCATTATTGTTGTTGCCATCATCAGTGACTTGCCCAGAATCACATAGATACTAAGTATCTGATACAAGATTTGAATTCATAGCTTCATGATTATGACTAGTGACTTCTCCATCAAGTCATGAACAGGATAAGAGCTCAGCAAAACTAAGAAGTTGGCTACCTCCTAGAAGCAAATGAGAAGACTATTGGAAAACAAGATGGAACTCTGAAGAGACAAGAGATATGTGAACATTTTTTCATATACATAAACATACATATATATGTATATATAAAAATATGACATCTAGACCCCAGTCTCCCAAGGAAAAAAAACTGTACATTTGAGGAGCAATTTCTCTCCTTTAGGACCACAACAACTTTCCAATTCCTACATAATTTGTGGCATTTCCTTCTGCCTTCTGCTTCTCCTCTAATACATTTTTCCCTTCTCATCACCCTCTCCATCAAATCTATCTATTTTCCTAATCTTCTGATCTTTCCTCCATCATATCAAGTATTTATATACATATAGGAGCTATCCAGAAGACAAGAAGATTACATGACCAATGAGATGGAGAGACCTTTTATTACAGAACTCATTAATTCTCATAAAATACCTAAGAAGGAGTTATGCACCAGAGACTGAGCAATTGCACATGAATTTATAGAACAAGAAACCAAAAATCTCAATGGAGTAATATCCTTATGAATGAATAAGAGATAACACTAATCTTAGTTCACTCACTCAGCCCTCCTCCTTTACTAGGTTCTGAACTTCTGCAGGATACCTGAACTAACCCATGGGCTTCTACTTTGGATACTACATAGTTGTTTTTTTTTCCTTCCTCCTACAGACTCTGCTGTTACACATGTACACTCTACCCTTTTGAATTTCTCTGATTTCACTCCTTCCAACTCTTTTGTAAATAAAAGCTATTAAAGGTTTCACCTTTGGGCAATAATACTTTGAATCAGTGACCACCATTATTATTTATCATTTTCACATATTTTAGTAGAACCACTAAAATTTAATTCCTACAAACCCCAAATGTCATAGCCTGCAAATCTGAGCCTATTTGTCAATGAAACAAAATGTTAAATATTCAATAAAAGAAGTTTCAGAAATTACTATAAAACAAACAGAAACCAATATTTGACTTATAAACACTGTAAACAACAAAAACACAAGGTAAATAAAAACTTAAAAATGAAATAAATTCCCCCATTTCTAGAAATGATTTTTAAAAAGATTACCACTGCAGATTGACACTTTTCTTACAATTTATGGTTTTAATTAGTTGCCCAGAGCTGGGATAATTTAAGTCACTACACCAAGGCCACATAGTATGCGTTGGACTTGAGCCCAGGTTTTCCTAAATTTGAGACTATCTTATTTTTTGTCTTACTTTTTACTATTATATGAATTAAAATTTCCCAGGTCTTTTGAAAACCAGTTCTATTACAACATAAGCCTCTTGAAACCAGGGATTTTTTCATGTTTGTCTTTGTACTATTACTGCCCAGCAGAGTGCCCTGCCTATAGTAGTTGCTTAATGAAGACTGACTGCATTGAGCAGAAGTGAATCTCAGGTTTTGGAGAATGCTGAATACTCACTGACCTTTGTAGTATAATGGCCACCAAGATGTGATTTGTGTTGCATATTCATTGTGTGAATAACATTTTCAATCATCTCCCAATCTCCATATCCAGAAGGAGGGAGAGGCATGACATGAACTTGCTAGAAAGCAGAGTATCCTGAATAAGGTAGTGGAGGAACTATGCACTGATGAGGAAAACCTTTCATTTCAGAAGATGATTCTTGGAGCTATTCATGTATTAGCCTAAAGGAATCTCTAATGTGTAATTTCAGCCATTTTAGTAGCATCGCCTTCATAACACCAAACACAGGTAAACTGCTTATTCAAAACTATACAATAAGTCAACACTACACATAATTATTAATAAAGGAAAAGACGATGGTGATGAGATGCTACTTAAGAAAGTGAATTTTGATATCTGTTGCCCTAGACATGTGTGGTCTTGTCTTTTTTAACTTCTGTTCTTTAAGTAATGATCTATTCCAAAGTTTACTAACTCAATTTTTTAATAAGTAATAATAGTGTTTTTCACATAGATCAAACCTCTGTCTTCCATCCCCAGACTACATAGACAAGAGCTCTCTACACTGAACTCAAGACCTGAATCTTCCCACCTAGATCCTCCAGAACTCTGCTGCCAGTCCCTAGGGAAGTAAACCTATTCATATTTGGAACAGCAACTCCAGGGCCCAACCCAGATGACCACTAAGATTGGCCTAATTACCCCACTAATATCTTATGGTTGGCTCTAAGCACCAAACCATGTTTCAGGTTCAACTTCAGATTTCATCCAGCTATTCCATCATCAACCCAAATCATGTTTCCTTCTACCTTACTCTCTTTTACTTTCCTAAAACAAAACTATCTTCTATAGTTACCAATCACTCTGTACTATTTCTCATATTAGAATGTAAATTCCTTGTATTCTACAAAAGCATTTATTTTGTTAGAAATTAGAACAGTAAATGACATATAGAAAGAACTTAAATTTTGTTTTTATGTATTCATTCATGTCTTCAAATAAAGTGATTTTATATAATGTCTATCAGGATATTATAATAAATAGTCAATAGATCCAGCAGAGGAAATACAAAATATCTCCTGCTTTAATTGGTTAAATTTACTTTGGAGGAAGAGATCTTGTTTTGTTTTGTTTAACCTTTATCAATGATTTGCTGTTGAGAGAGGTATATATTTTCTTTTGTTGATTTCTTTGCATATATTTAATTAGGAATAGTCTATTAGACCAGAGAGTATAATTTATGTAAAGTGGCATGAAATGAACCAGACTTATTGTAGAGTTAAAATATGTGGCTGTAAAACATGATTGAAGTTAACATGACCATTAAAAACTTCATTAGACAAGGAACGTGTCTCAGGCATTTTTTTTTACTGTTCTCCACATCAAGGTTCTCAATAAATATTTGTTAAATGGATAGAATTAAATAAGAGCCCAATGAATGTCCATAACAGATTAAATGTGCCACCTTGGCATACTAATTTTCATTGGCATTTTATTGCTCCAGGAAGCTAATTCTATCTAGTATAATCATATCATTACTTTTTCATTTAACTATGTAATGGTTGTCTTACTGAACTCTACAACAATTTTTGGTCAATGTAGAAACATTTTAAGCCTCTATCTAACACATTCTATAACAGCAGATTAGGCAAGAAATAGGAATTGAACAGTAAAATTTTTAATCTGAACAAATAGCAAAGTAAATATAAATATAAATAGCTAAGGTTGGGGTTGAGAAGCAATGGGCTTATTTTCTGTCAACTCAAGGAAATGAGTATAAACAATTATAGACATAGAGTGATGGAGAAAGGGTAAATTCTCAGAAAATGCACACTCCAAAGTTAGAAATATTCGTATTTTGCAAATGGAAAATGACTGTATAATTCCACCAACTTCACTTCCTATAGAGCTTTGATGCAATCCAGATATTTTGCTGCTTCTCTCCTGTTTCTAGTCAACTGGAAACATTGATATGACGATGCTTAATTCTCTACTATGCCTTGCTGCCTTTCTCCAGAGATTACTCTTCATGGCTTGATCTGAGAATTAAACTTACTTTTGTTCCCCTTTGTCATTCCCAACATGATTATTATCAATTTCTTTTTCTAGTCTTATTGTCCTACCTAGTATTTTTAAGGCAATACTGCATAATAGAGGTGATAATGGATATCCTTCAAATTTATCCCTATTATATATAATGCTTGTTTTTGGTTTTAGATAGATATTATTTATCACATTAAGAAAGATTCCATATCTTTTTTATGGTTTCTAGTGTTTTTATTAGTCATGGGTTCTATGTTTTGTCGAAGCTTTTTTCTGCATTTATGGAGATAATTACATAATCTTTGTTGTTCTTATTAATATAATCAAGTATGCTGTTAGTTTTCCTAATATTGTCCCCACTCTGCATCCTTGTTATAAACCTCACCTAATCATGGTGTTAAATCTTCATGATATATTGTTGTATCTCCTTACTAGGGTTTTAGTCCAATTTTTGCATCAGTATTCATTTAAGGAAATTGGTCTATGGATATCTTTCTCCGTTTCTGTTCTCCCTGGTTTACGTATCAAAATCATATTTATGTCATAAACAGAATTTGGTAGGATTTCTTCTTTACCTATTTTTTCTGATACGTTATTCATTTCTAAGATTAAATGTTCCTTAAAGGTTTGATAGAATTTACCTGTAACTTCATCTCATCCTGGGTATCATTTTTAGGGAGCTAATTTATGAGTTTTACAATTTCTTTATGTAAGCTATGTTTATTTAAGTATTCTTTTTCCTCTTCTATTAGTCAAAGAAGTTTATTTGTTTAAATATTCATTTATTTTATTTATATTTTCAGTTTTATTGGCATCTGATTGGGCAAAATACAGAAAATTTTAAAATTTCATTTGCATTGTTAGTACAATAACTCATTTTCTGATACTGGTAATTTGGTTTTCTTCTCTTTTTTGTTAAAATTAAATTAATCATTGTTTTATCTATTTTATTGCTTTTTTCACAAAAGCATCTTTGATGTCTTCTTTACTTCAATAATGATTTTTTAACTTTCCATTTCATTAATCTCTCCATTGAATTTTCAGAATTTCCACTTTTGTATTTAACTGGGGATTTAAAATTTGTTTTATTCTAGTTTTTTGAGTTATATGACTAATTCAATGATCTATTCCTTCTATATTTTATTGATGTATGCCTTTAGAGATATACAATTTCACTTAGGTACAGTTTTACCTGCATTTCTTAGTTTTTTTATATGTTGTCTCGTTTAATTCTTCCTTTAGGAATGTAGAAACCATGCTGCTAGGAGCATAAATGTTTAATATGTATATTAATTCATAGTCTATGATACTTTTACCAAGATGTAGTTTCACTGCTTATCTCTTTTAATGAAGTCTATTTTTGCTTTGGTTTTTGTCTGAGATCATGTTTGATACTCCTGTCTTTTTTTTTTACTTCAGCTAAAGCATAACAGATTGTAACTTATTGCCTCTTACTGTAACTCTCTATATCTCTTTGTTTCATCAAAACAGAACATTGTGAGATTCTGGTTTCTAATTCTTTTTGCTATTCATTTCTCCATCTTCACATCTTCTCTTCACTTATATTCTTCAGTGTACTCTTCATTCATCTTTTACCATTTGGGCAATTCTGCTTGCTAAGCTTGGTTTTTGTTTTTTGTTTTTTTTAAGTATTTTTATGTGTCTTTTTTTAACAAGCTGTTAATTAATTTTTTAATTTGAATTTATTAATTGATTACATTAAAATACTAAGATAACTTCTTCCCTTTCTTCTCCCTCATTAGAGAATATACATCATTTGACAAAAAAGATCTATGTATATATAAAACTATGTTGCACACATAAGAATTCTTATTTGATTTGTGGTGAGTTCACAATTTTTCTCTGAGATTTTGCTTGTACTTGTTTTGACATTATAGACTTCTGAGATTATAGCTCGGTATTCATTTTTTTATGATCATGGTTCTTTCTTGTGTTTTTTTTTGTTTTTTTTTTTTGTTGTTTGCTTTTAGAGATTTTTCCCCTTGTCTTACGGCTTTCTCTAAATTTATCACTGTTCCCATAGTAAGAGGAGGCTACTGTCCCAAGCTTCCGGCTTTTTTCACACTACTGTTTCTAGAGCTACTTTGGGAGATAAGGAAAATTTTTGTGCTTCCAAAGTGTTATTATCCAGGGAGAGATGTGGTTACTACTTTCCTGGTCTATGACCTGGTCTTTTTCCATATCTTGAGCATCCTTATTCTTTTTTGGACTGTAAGCAAAATTGCTCCTCAGGGACCTTCCTCCCTTGGAACAAAAATTTCTCTTCCCTACTCTGAAACTGTGACCAAAAAGGGGCTATTGCCAATGGAGTTTCCAGTGACCTATTCTACACCCAGCAAGGGAATCCCTGGTAATCTCTTTCTGATCAGTTATCCAATCATCTTACTATATGTGGCTTGAGTCCCCCTGAAGCTCTTGCTGTTGCTTTTCCTTCAACCAAGTCCTCCAGCTCATTTTGCCACCACCCCAGTGTCATAGATCTTTCCTTCTGACCTAAGTTATCTTGGGAAGGAAAAAATGTCTTCTTTGACATGCTGTAAGCTCTGCCACTCGAGAAATTGATTTGAAGTATTATTTTAAATTTATTTAGAGGGAAATGTAGAGAGAATAACATAGCGTTCATGACTCCTAACATTCTAGAAATCCAAATTTCTAAGAAAACTAAAGAAAAAGGGAAGAAAAACACAATAGTCAAGTATATGAAATTTCTTTGAAGTGAAGGCCTGAGCCTTCCTTCCTTTTACAATTTGGGCATCTTTTAGGTCCAGACTATTAGTGATTTTCCTGACAGGGTAATTTTATATAAATTGAAAAACAATTTATAGCATATATGAATAAACTTTGTTATAGGTGAGCTCTCGGATACAAAATCCTGGAACCATTGGACACAAAATCTATCCTCTGATCATCTCCAGTATGGTAAATCTCTAATCCTTTCCCTTGCCTAGTTGATGATACATCCCCAAAAGGCGGGAATGTTAAGATCATGGAAACGATAGTTGATTTGTGTGTTTTGTTTCCTTCTCTCACCAATACATATATTCCATTGCTGCTCATATAATGTTCCTAAGTCTATACTTTACTCATATTTCTCCTTTCAGCAAGAACCTTCAGTAGTTATCTATTGCAAAGGGAAGGAATGACAAAAGTAAAAGATAAATTCATCACTTTCAGATGCAAAGCCCTCCTCAATTGAGTTCTACCTTCTTAAAGCTAATCTCATAAAACTGCTTTTCACATACTCTATAACCATCATGGACAATGTATCATGTGTTGTTTTTCTCTTGTCCCCTCTCATATTTTTTTTATCCTCATAGCATCCTGAAGTTACATGAAGGTCTTCTCTAGTCCTAGAACTACTCTGCCTCACAAATCCCATCCCTTATTTCAAGAATAAACTCATGAAGCCTCCATTATCATTTATACCACTTTAGCTAGAAGTTTTCTAGCTCTTTTCTCTTTAAAATGGAAAATATCTATTATGTACGTATTGGGAAACAAATAGACTAGTTAGGTAGTCCTTACTCTTATACATAAATTGAGGGAGAAAACACATATAAGAAAGACTGTTAGAAAGTCAATGGCGGACTTCCGGGAAAACATGGCTGCAATCTAGACGCCACACACTTCCACTCCCCAGCACCGAACGAAATAGACTACATCAAAGGAGCATAAAAATCACCTTTGGAGGAACAGAAGGACTCCCCAGTACCCCCAAAGAGGTGAAGGTATGTGGGGTTTGAACATTTCCACACTATAATAAGAAGGAGAAAAATCTTGCACAGAAACGTGAACTGAGCCGCCCTCCCCTCCCCACACACCTCCCCCACCAAACCAGAGTGAGCTACCAGAGTGCTCACTGGGATAGCGAGTGAGTGGGGAACGTCTCTGTCTGGGGGGCACTCCAGGGTCCTTGGAATCTGGGGGCTGCCAGGAAACAACATCGCAGGGCGGTTTCATGGGAGAATCCTGCACTGAGCACAGGGGCCGTGGAGCTGTACTCAGGGTGGTTGTGCTAAGTATCTGGGCAGAGCTAAACACCAGGGGTGGACCACCCGCTGATTATCTGCGCAGAGCTGAACACCTGGGCAGTTTTGCTGCAATCAGGACCCCACATAATTGACCACATCAACAAGCAAACCAACAAGAACCACATGATTATCTCAATAGATTCAGAAAAAGCCTTTGATAAAATACAACACCCATTCCTACTAAAAACACTAGAAAGCATAGGAATAGAAGGGTCATTCCTAAAAACAATAAACAATATATATCTAAAACCATCAACTAATATCATCTACAATGGGGATAAACTAAATCCATTCCCATTAAGATCAGGAGTAAAACAAGGATGCCCATTATCACCTCTATTATTTGATATTGTATTAGAAACACTAGGAGTAGCAATTAGAGAAGAAAAAGAATTTGAAGGCATTAAAATAGGCAAGGAGGAGACCAAATTATCGCTCTTTGCAGATGACATGATGGTCTACTTAAAGAATCCTAGAGATTCAACCAAAAAGCTAATCGAAATAATCAACAACTTTAGCAAAGTTGCAGGATACAAAATAAACCCACATAAATAATCAGCGTTTCTATATAATTCCAACACAGCTCAGCAGCAAGAACTAGAAAGAGAAATCCCATTCAAAATTACCTTAGACAAAATAAAATACTTAGGAATCTATCTCCTGAGACAAACACAGGAACTATATGAACACAACTACAAAACACTTTCCACACAACTAAAACTAGACTTGAACAATTGGAAGAACATTAACTGCTCATGGGTAGGATGAGCCAATATAATAAAAATGACCATCCTGCCCAAACTCATCTATCTATTTAGTGCCATACACATGGAACTTCCAAAAAATTTTTTACTGATTTAGAAAAAAACATAACAAAGTTCATTTGGAAGAACAAAAGATCAAGGATATCCAGGGAAATAATGAAAAAAAAATACAAAGGAAGGGGGCCTTGCAGTCCCAGATCTCAGACTATATTATAAAGCAGCGGTCACCAAAACAATCTGGTACTGGCTAAGAGACAGAAAGGAGGATCAGTGGAATAGACTTGGGATAAGTGACCTCAGCAAGACAATATATGACAAACCCAAAGATCCCAGCTTTTGGGACAAAAATCCACTATTTCATAAAAACTGCTGGGAAAATTGGAGGACAGTGTGGGAAAGATTAGGTTTAGATCAACACCTCACACCCTACACCAAGATAAATTCAAAATGGGTGAATGACTTGAACATAAAGAAGAAAACTATAAGAAAATTAGGCGAACACAGAATAGTACACATGTCAGACCTTTGGAACGGGAAAGACTTCAAAACCAAGCAAGACTTAGAAAGAGTTACAAAATGCAAAATAAATAATCTGGAATACATCAAATTAAAAAGTTTTTGTACAAACAAAACCAATGTAACCAAAATCAGAAGGGTAGCAACAAATTGAGAAACAATCTTCATAAAAAACCTCTGATAAAGGTTTAATTACTCAAATTTACAAAGAACTAAATCAATTGTACAAAAAATCAAGCCATTCTCCAATTGATAAATGGGCAAGGGACATGAATAGGCAGTTCTCAGATAAAGAAATCAAAACTGTTAATAAGCACATGAAAAAGTGCTCTAAATCTCTTATAATCAGAGAGATGCAAATCAAAACAACTCTGAGGTATCACCTCACACCTAGCAGATTGGCTAACATGACAGCTATGGAAAGTAATGAATGCTGGAGGGGATGTGGCAAAGTGGGGACACTAATTCATTGCTGGTGGAGTTGTGAATTGATCCAGCCATTCTGGAGGGCAATTTGGAACTATGTCCAAAGGGTGATAAAAGACTGTCTGCCCTTTGATCCAGCTATAGCACTGCTGGGTTTGTACCCCAAAGAGATAATAAGGAAAAAGACTTGTACAAGCATATTCATAGCTGCATTCTTTGTGGTAGCCAAAAATTGGAAAACGAGGGGATGCCCATCAATTGGGGAATGGCTGAACAAATTGTGGTATATGTTGGTGATGGAATACTATTGTGCTAAAAGGAATAATAAAGTAGAGGAATTCCATGGAGACTGGAACAACTTCGCAGAGCGAAAGGAGCAGAACCAGGAAATCATTATACACAGAGACTGATACACTGTGGTACAATCGAAGGTAGTGGACTTCTCCATTGGTGTCAATGCAATGTCCCTGAACAATCTGCAGGGATTTAAAAAATACTATCCACAAGTAGAGGATAAACTGTGGGAGTAAAAACAATGAGGAAAAGCAACTGCCTGACTACAGGGGTGGAGGTGATATGACTGAGGAGAGACTCTCAATGAACACTCTAATGCAAATACCAACAACATGGAAATGGGTTAGAAACAGGAACACATGTGATAAGCAGTGGAAACATGCATTGGCTATGGGAGAGGGAAGGGTGGGGGGGGGGAGGAAAAGAAAATGATCTTTGTTTCCAGTGAATAATGTTTGGAAATGACCAAATAAAATAATGTTTAAAAAAAAAGAAAGTCAATGGCAAGGTCCAGTAGTATACCAACTTACCAATATGTCCACCAACAGACTAAATATCCTTTACAACTATTTTATTTGGTCATACATCATTGATTTTCTATGCATATTATATCTTCTATTTTGATCATAAGCTCTTTTAGGGCAAGTATTGTGAATTATTTTACTTTTTGTACAAACTACAGAATACTATATAGTAACCATTTAATAAATGCCTATTGATTTTAATATATTTTTCTACTTCTTTGAGTTGTGTGAGTCAAGTTTAACCATGAGTTTTTAAACTTTTTTTTAAAATCTCTTTCACGCATAAGTATCTTTGTATACACTCATCTATCCTAACCCCATCCACCCTCTTCAAGACCTGAGGCGATAGGGGAGTGGTGACGCAACAGGTGGAGGTGACCACTGGCAGTTGTAGTCGAGATCCTGCACGTAGGTGGCCCACGAACCAGTGGTCGCTCGGCCCTGTGGGCAGCAGGGATGTTCGGCAGCATCCTGGGCGACTGAGCAGCCCTCTCTAGGACAGCACCGCCCACCCTAATCAAGGGAGGGGACTAGAAAAGGTGTCCCAAACATTGCCTGCCCTACAAACACCTGGTCAGCACACCATGGCTGGCGGGTCATCCCTTTAAGCAGTCGAAACCAAAGAAAACGTAATACAAAGAAACTCCTACTAGGAGCATGGAACATCAGAACATTAGTTGATAGAGAGAATACCCCAAGACCTGAGAGAAGAACAGCTCTAATCGGTAAAGAACTGGTGCGATATAGCATCAACATCGCAGCCTTAAGAGAAACACGCTTACCAGAAGAGGGATCACTCAGCGAACCCACCACTGGATACACCTTCTTCTGGAAAGGTAGAGCCTCAAATGAAGACAGAATCCAAGGTGTTGGCCTGGCCATCAAGACCAGTTTGCTCAAACAGCTGCCAGACTTGCCTGTGGGCATCAGCGAGAGGCTCATGAAGATCCATTTACCTCTCAGCAAAGACCAGTATGCCACAATCATCATCGCATATGCCCCAACACTGACCAGCACAGAGGAGACCATCGAGCAGTTCTACTCTGACCTGAGTGCCATCCTTCACTCAGTGCCCACAAATGACAAGCTGATACTACTGGGAGACTTCAATGTCCGCGTTGGCCAGGACCATGAAAGATGAAAAGGAGTGTTCAGCAAACACAGCTTAGGCAAAATGAACAACAATGGCCTAATGCTACTCAGCAAATGCTCAGAGTTCGAACTCACCATCACGAACACTATGTTCGGAATGGTGAACAAATATAAAACAACATGGATGCACCCACGATCAAAACAGTGGCATCTCACTGACTACATCATTGTACACTGGAGAGACATCCAGGATGTACAGATCACCAGAGCCATGAGAGGAGCTGAATGCTGGACAGACCACCAATTGGTTAGAGCGACTCTTCAAATGTGCATTGCGCCTCACCATCCAAAAAGTGCCCAGACAGTTCTCGCATTTTACAACGTGAGTCATCTTAGAGATCCATCTTATTTGTAAACATTCCAGCCCTGCCTGGACGACAAGCTGTCTGCCAAGGGACCACTCACTGGAAGCCCAACCGAGAAATGGAAGCAGTTCAGAGACGCAGTGAAGGAAACATCAAAGGCAGTCCTAGGCCCCAAACAACGCAAACACCAGGACTGGTTCAATGAGAACAACACTGCTATTGAAGACCTATTGAGCAAAAAGAACAAAGCCTTTATGGAGTGGCAAAATAACACAAACTCTGCTCCTATAAAGGACAGATTCAAGTCTCTCCAAGCCACGGCTCAGTGTGAGATCAGGAAGATACAAGACTGATGTTGGGGAAAAAAAGGCAGAAGAAATACAGTGCTTTGCTGATACGAAAAACTACAATTTTTCAGTGCCCTCAAGACTGTCTATGGGCCATTAAAACCCACCACCACTCCCTTGCTATCCTCTGACAGTGACACTCTCATAAAAGATAAAAAAGGCATCAGCAGCCGGTGGAAAGAACACTTCAGACAGCTTCTCAATTGACCTTCTTCAGTCGACCAAAGTGCCCTTGACCAGATCCGCCAAAACTGCACCATTGAACAACTTGACGTCCCTCCTTCAATAGAGGAAGTCCAAAAAGCCATTAAACAAATGAGTACAGGCAAGGCACCAGGTAAAGATGGGATCCCAACCGAGGTGTACAAGACCTTAAAGGGAAAGGCGCTTCAGGCATTCCACATAGTGCTGACCAGCATATGGGAAGAGGAAGACATGCCCCAGAACTCAGAGATGCCTCCATCGTAGCCCTATACAAGAACAAAGGCTCACAAGCAGCCTGTGACAACTACAGAGGCATCTCACTACTCTCCACTGCTGGAAAGATCCTCGCCCGTGTTATACTCAACAGACTCCTGTCATCTGTTTCAGAGCAGTTCCTGCCTGAATCACAATGTGGCTTCCGACCAGATCGCAGCACCATCGACATGGTCTTCACGGTGAGGCAAATGCAGGAAAAATGCCTTGAGCAGAACCTGAGTCTCTATGTTGTCTTCATAGACCTGACAAAGGCGTTCGACACAGTGAACAGGGACACATTGTAGGTGATCCTTAGCAAGCTCGACTGCCTAGCAAAATTCGTCAAACTGACTCAGCTCTTTCATGTCGACATGACAGGGGAAGTCCTATCTGGTGGACAGGCTTACGATCGCTTCAACATCTCCAATGGTGTGAAACAAGGCTGTATCCTCGCTCTGGTGCTATTCAACCTATTCTTCCCCCAAGTATTACAACATGCTGTGATGGATCTAAATCTGGGCATCTACATCAAATACCGACTGGATGGCTCACCATTCAACCTTCGCCACCTGACTGCAAAAACAAAGACAACAGAGAGACTCATCCCGGAAGCTCTCTTCGCAGATGACTGTGCTCTCATGGCCCACCAAGAAAATCATCTTCAAACCATTGTGGACAGGTTCTCTCCTGCAACAAAACTGTTTGGCCTGACTATCAGCCTCAGCAAAACAGAGGTGCTGTTCCAACCCACACCAGGGAGGCCAACGAACCAGCTGTACATTACAATCGACGGCAGGCAGCTTTCTAACATCAACACTTTCAAGTACCTGGGCAGCACCATTGCCAACGACAGGTCCCTAGACCACAAGATTAATGCCAGGATCCAAAAGGCTAGCCAGGCACTCGGGCAGCTATGCTCCAAAGTCCTCCAACACAGTGGTGTAAGCACAGCGATGAAGCTCAAAGTGTACAATGCAGTGGTCCTCAGCTTGCTCCTGTATGGTTGCGAAACATGGACACTGTACCAGAAGCACATGAAGCAGCTGGAGCAATTCCACCCATGCTCTCTCCAGTCAATCATGAGGATCCGATGGCAGGACCGAATCACCAACCAGGAAGTCCTCGACAGAGCCAACTCCACCAGCATCGAAGTCCTGGTCCTCCAAACCCAGCTACGATGGTCTGGACACATCATCCACATGGACCCACAGTGAATACCAAGACAGGTATTCTATGGTGAACTGTCAGCTGGACTCAGGAAACAAGGCCGACCAAAGAAAAGATACAAGGATCAGCTAAAGTCAAACTTGAAGTGGGCGGGCATTACACCAAAGCAACTAGAACTCGCTGCCTCTGTCAGAAGCAGCTGGCGAACCCACATTAACCATGCCGCCACCACCTTTGAAGATGAGCGACATCGACGTCTTGCCACTGCGGGTGAACGCCGACACCAGGCCACAACCACACCTCCCGTAACACCTGGTGTCCCATGCCCCGTGTGCCACAAACTGTGCGCCTCAGCCTTTGGACTCCAAAGCCACATGAGGGTACATCAATAGATGAAAATGCACAAAGACAATTGTCATTCTCAGACACCGAAAGTCTACTACTATATGAAGGAAACTGATAATACCAACTGTAATTTAATGACACCTACTTTTGGGAAAGAGAGTTCTTAGAGCTGTACAGATAACTTAAGTCTACCAACCTTACTATATCATGTCTCCTTGACAAGTTTTGATCTGTTCCTTGAATTCTTATTAGTTACTTCTATATTTTTCCTGGTGGCTTATAGTGTATTTCATAAGGAATCTGAGTTTTGTTTGGACCCCTGTTAATATTTACATCAAATATCTCCATTGTATGTCTTCCTCTTGTTTCATTCATATAGAAGTACAAGACTATTAATGGAAAAAGCAGATGATGAAAAATATCCATGGCTGAGAACAAACAGTATACATAAAGGGTGCATCAAGAGTTGAGGTGGAGAACAACATGTAGTTGTTTTGGGTAATCACAGGGCCAAGATATGAAGATGAGAAAGTAAATCAAGAGTAATGGAGTTGGAGTGATAGAACAGGGATGAAGAATAGGTTTTAGGACGAAGAGATAGATGGTAGAGATGGAAGGATAAATAATGATGATTGGAAAGGGGATGTGAGTTCAAAATATTAAACTTCTCCTTTGAATTTCTAGGCATATCTATGACTAATCTTTGTAGTTATGGGCAGTTTTCACAATTCTCTTCCCTTTTTAGTTTAAAACCCTTTTGATTGGTTTTGCAAAATTCCAGGAAAATACATACTTGCTAGTTCTTTTTAACTTGCCATCCCCTAGCAAGGGATCTCAGCAATCTCTTTCATTATGAGGTTCAGAAATGTGAATGTTTTTCTCAAATGTTATTTTTTTAAACCCTTCCTTTCCATGCAAGAATAAATATCATGTATTGGTTCCAAAGCAGAGAAACTCTAAGGGCTAGGCAAATGGGGATTAAGTGACTTGTCCAGTATCATACAGCTAGGAAGTCTCTGAAGCCAGATTTGAACTGAGTACCTTTTGTGTCCAATCCTGGCACTCTATCAACTAAGTCACTTAGCTTCTCCCAGAAATAATCTTAATCAGCTGTTCACTGTGCAGATTCACCTTTTTCTTTAATTATCAGCAGTCATGAAAATGCCACTTGTGCTCTTTAGATTTTTCTGTTCAAGGTTTCATTACCATTAGCTATTATGATTATTATTACAGTGATACTTTGACACACGAGTTTAATTCCTTCCGTGGCCAAGCTCATAACTCAATTTGCTCATTGGTCAAATCAAATTTCCCTATTCAAATGAATGAAAATGCAATTAATCCAATCTGGCCCCAAAAAATCATGCATGTATGGGGTGCTCAGGGAGGGGTAGTATCTCTGGTATGGAGGGCTTGTCGTGCCCTCCTAGGGCAGCTCTCCAGCCTCTGACCCCCACCTGACACCCAGCTCTCACTTGTGGCTCCCAGTAGCTGCTAGCATGCAGCAGCGGCCACACCCCGGGCAACGGTTTCAAAAGGCCGGCTAAACCTTGTGAGGGTAGCCATCGGGTCGTTGACCTCTGGTGAACTAAGGCTTTGCTCACCCAGCATGTGAAGACTGTTTCGGTGGAACAGGTGGAAGAAACCAATAAGAAGGTTCAACGGCTGAGATGGCGACGCAGCAAGGCACTGTGGAGTGCTTAGGGCGTGTTGGAGCACAAAAGACAACATGGCCATCCAATGCAGCTGAGGAAGTCTCCAGATGTAACAACTTTTCGTGCCACTGGACCAAGGCTTCCAACGCCGAGAGAGTGGGACTGTCTCTGTGCATAGACTTTTCCACTTAAATCTTCATGCACAAGTGTCTTTGTGCACAAAAACACACAAAGATAATAGTCATCCTCGGTTACCGAGAGACTACTACTACTACTACTACTACTACTACTACTACTACTACTATGCTTTTAAATTTGAAAAATATACTTTATAAATAACAAATATATATATATTTATAGATAATAAGAAAAATGTAAAGGAATAAATTTGCTTATGAAATGTTATTTACCTTAAAGGTCAGTTGAAGATGCTGGAGGAGAAGGTTTTCATTTCCTGTGATATCACTTAACATAACTTACTTTCTACACATGATGTTTGAAAGAAGCATGCTACACAGCTCCTATACACAATGTACTGTAACTTTTTTGGGGTTTGTCTTTTAAATAAACTCTTTAATTTTTTCCCAAATCTTGAACATTTCCTTAATCTCACTTGTACTGATTATTTCATCCATCTCTGGCTTCTCCCCACTAATTTCCTGCAAAACCTCCAACTACTGCTACTGCTGTAACTTCTTCAGTTCCTCTCCCGTCAGGACCCATGGTTAAAGGTTAAGAAATTTTCCCCCAAAATTGATAATAAAGAAGCAAAAGCAATTCAATATAGATGCTCGCATGGTCAGATAAACACTGAACTAAATGAGACAGCCTCATATAACTTGTGAAATCAAACATTCGACAGGCTATCTAGTAGTGGGTAGCAGAAGCCCATGATTCAAATATTCACTTGTGACTTAAAGCATAAAATCCTGATTCTGACTGTTTGTATCTCAAATTACTTGTGACTTAAGGTACTCATGTATCAAGGTAATACTGTATTAGAATTCCTTATGGCAATATCTTTATAACTACTTTGACAAGCCTTTGGAATTGGCCAAGACTGCTTGGGATCAGAGTGGACTGTATAATCAGGTTTGTAAATAGCTCTCACATGATTCCTCACCAGGGAATCACCAATCACTACTGATCAACCACTATTGACACTTCTTTTTCTGACCCTTACTGGATTATCTCTCACTTCATATCCTCTACTGATCTATTGATACTCATTTCTTAAGAGATGAACTGCAGAAGATGAACTTAGGAGATGAACTGATTGGGGAAAGCATTATATCTGCTCCTTATGTCTATTTTTAAAATGGTCTTTCTTTCCTATCTTTTCGGTCATTTTGTTCTATCTTCCAAAAGCCAGACACAAATCAGAATTCCCTGCTGCCTCTTCAAAAAATTTTTTTCATCTTACACTGAAGTTCTTCTTCTATTTTTAAATTAAGTCTTTGTCCTTCTTGATTATCTGAAAAAATAGAGAGGTATTCCTTAAAATTCTTAGTTGACCTTTGCTCTAAGTAATCCTAGATATGAATTACTTACTATGGAAGGATGACAAACATTCCCCATTTTTTGCAGGTGACTTTAAACTTCCTCCTCTCCACACTTTCTTGAAGAGGGTGTCTTTAGTCTTTCAATGTTCTTGCCAGAAGATAATTTCTAAAGTTTTAGAAATCAATTTATGGAAGTATTTCAGGTTTTTTAAGTGCCAACTATGTTAAATGAGGCTTTTCCTCTCAGACACTATTTTTTCTTTACTTATTATTATTTCCTGTTCACAAAGATAATTTCAAAACTCTCTGGCACTAAATTTTCATACTGTGGTTGGTTTATTTAAAGACAAAGGTGTCTCATTCAGCATATTCTATCAACCAAAATATGCAAAAGCCTACAGTATTTATACAAGATGAAACCACAAGACATTGGAAAGATTCCTTTAGCTTTCGTCTGGCTGTGGATCTTCCTGCTATTCTTACCCATTAATTTAATATTTATAGTTCCACTTGCTACTCACTAATTTTTATTACAGTCTTATATACATACATGCGTTATGGCATTCCTTTTATGGACCTCATCCTATCAACCTTTCTCCTTGATATTAAAATTCATACCTAAAAAAATCCTGCCAGTCATTTAATTAATACCTTAGTATGAAATAAATTCAGTGGTACTTTTCCTGTGAATATTTGGTTTTTTTAAATATCTTTAATTATAGAATTATAGAATTCAATATTAGGGCGTACAATGTTCCAGGACTGTATTCAGTTCTGGTGATACAAATAAGTAAAAGAAATGTAGTTTATGTCCTCAAGGAACTTGCAATCTAAAGGAAAAAGTTATACAAAAGAATCAGAAAAACCAAAAGGGCATGAGGAGGAAGCCATCAGGGGTTATGGAGCTCAGGGGGATGATGGACTATGGAGCTGAAAGGAAGCAGAGCTGCTAGTGGAAAAATGGAGACAGTTTCCTCCTCTAACAAAATTTAGCAGTCGAAAGCAGGTAATGTAAATTTTAATAGGTATGAAGCATAGCATCATATTTTCTCTCTTCGACTGGCTTACAGTGCTTTTTACACAATAGGTACCTAATAAATAATTTGTTTTTTTTAATTAAACTGACTTAAATTTGAATTAATTTTCCTTTTGTCAGCCAAACAGAAAGAGGAAAATCCACTTGAACTGGGCCTTAATGGTGGGCATAAATACATTTCAGTCAGAGAGAACAATATAAAGAAAGACACAGATGTAGGCATGGAAGGACAAGATCAGAAAATGAATCAGTCTGACAATAATGTGGAAAGTAAAGAACACTGCAAGAAACTGAAAAGTGTAGGTTAGTATCACATTACAGAGGTGGGTTAATTTCATGATGAAATGTTTATACTTTATTCTCTAGACAAGAGGAAAATATTAACTATTTTTGAGTACGGAAGTATTTGGGTCTGATCTAAGCAAATGGAAGATTACTCTATCAATAGGAGAAAGACAAAATTGAAATGGGAAAGAGATAATGTGTATAGTTTGGAGCTTAAAATAATTTTCCCAGGAAGAGGTAATTATGTACAATACTAATGTGACAGTGGAGATGAAAACAAGTTGACAAATATATAAATACTGCTGTTATAGAATAGACAGAATGTGGCAACTGATTGGCCATGGAGGACGAAATGCTTATCTTGCTTATTGAATCCTTAAAAATTATTTTTGTCTTTTCTGACTCAAAGATTAACCATTAGTATCTACTGAATTCATTCTTTGTCTCTATAATAGTTAGCCTGTTTTGACTAGAGTGACCAGTTACTTATTTGTTCCTAAGAAAAAGAGAAAGCATATAATCATAATATGATAGTGGGCAGAATTTCCCCTCTGGAAAGGGAACAAGGAAGAATTGTAAGTGCCCTGAAAAGAGAAATAAACATTCATATCACAGTCACTTTGGACTAATAGTTTTCATTAGGTTATATACACAAATACATTTACCCCACACTTGGGTTAAGTTTCCATCACTTTATTTTTCTTGCAGGTTGAAGAAGAAAGTAGGAATCCAACATTTCTAAACCTAGAGAGCAGGAAAGGGGTGTGCATAATAACCCAAAGGGACTTGAGATATTGTATTTCTGTTTTCCCAGAATCATAGAATCAGAGAGTTGGAAGAGACCTCAAAAATTGTCTTGTCCAATCTCCATGAAAGTGTGAGCCTCATCTCCAAAATCCCAAGAAGTAGTCATTCAGGTTCCACTTAGCCATCAGTGACAGGGAATTTGCTACCTCCCAAGACAATCTATTTCAACTAGAATAGCAATAGTTGATATGAAGATGTTTTGTTTCCTTATTTGAAATCAAAATCTGCTTTCCTTAACTTATTGAAGCTGGTTCTTTCTAGGGACGAATTGATCAAATCTAACCATCCTTCCCAATAGCAATCCTTCCTGTCTTTAGGTTAAACAATCCCAGATACTTCAAGCATTCCTATTATGGCTCTGAATAAAGACAACATCCTAATCACTCTCCTTTGAATGCTTGTAAATGCTCCTTCTTAAATATGGTGGCAGAAAAGAACATCATAATTCTGATGTGATGTTAGAGAAAGTTGGAATTAGTTTACTGCTCTCATTATAGGTATTCTAATTGTATTGAGAGTCAATGTGGGATAATATAATGAAGCTTCAAGTCCTGCATCTGAAACATGCTGGCTGTGTGACTCTAGGCAAGTTATTTAACCTCTCAGTGATCTAGGAAATTGATTTTAAGATGAAGAGAAGGGGCTGACCTACGTTAACAGGAGTTTCCTCATCTAAGAGTTCTTATTCCAACAAATTCCCAGCTCCAGTTCCTATCCTTATAATGCACTTGTATGTCACCTAAGATAACATTAGCTTTTTCATGCTACCATATTACCCTGAAAAGCCATAAAGAGCTGAAAATCCACTAAAATCTCTAGGGATTTTCTCATGAATCACTTTCTAAATATATATTCCCCCATTCTAACATTTTGCAGTTTATTTTTTGAAGCAAATTATGAGCTGTATTTTTCCTATTCCTTTTATTTTATTTTTTATATGCCAATATAATTTTTAATTATTGTTTTCTGACATTTTGTGATACATGTTCTCTCCTTCCCTTTTCTCCTCCCCCTCTCCCCAAGATAACAAGTAATCTGATATTGGTTATATATGTCCTATCATGCAATACATATGTCCATGTTTCTCATGTTATGAAGGAAGTTCCATATCACTTATACCTCCTGAAGAAGATACAGTGAAAACTTATATATTTCAATTTGCATTCCAACTCTCCCTGGTTTTTTCCTCATGAGTTTCTTGGAATTGTCTTGGATTCATACATTGATGATAATAGCTATTATTCATAGTTGATTATCATATATTATTGCTGTTGCAGTATATAACATTCTTCTGTTTTTAACCTGATATTGTCTACATCATCCTCCCATTTCCAGCCTGTAATTGTTTCCTATTTCTATGACTGACTAAATGAGTTACCTTAGCTTTGTGTCATCAAATTTTATATACATGTCATCTCTGTATTCATAAAAGTTAATGATAAAATGTTGAGCAGGATCAAACCAAGGACAGAGCCTTTAATCATGTAACTATTTATTAGATTGATCAATCAACACATTTGGTTACTGATAGTCAACTACTTCCAAACCAACCTATATAGCTTACTCTTATCTGGTCTATCTCCCAAAATGTACCTATGCATAAGGTGATAGATTTTGTCAAATATCTTGTTGAAATCCAGATAAATGGCATTATCTATGGCATTCTACTTATCATTTAATCTAGAAATTCTTTCAATAAATGAAATTGGACCAATCTGGCATGTTTTTGTTATCTTAGTCATCACCACTTCCCTTTCTAAATACCTATAGACTCTTTCTTTACTCATTCCATTTTAGATTTTCACCAGGAAACGGCATGAACACTCACTGATCTAGAATTTGAATCACCTACCTTCTTTCTTTCTTTCTTTTTTTAATCCGGGACACTTACCTATCTGCATTTCTGAAGCACTTCTCCCTTTTTAAAACTTTTCCTCAAAGCTATCTATCTGTGGTGATATGTCAATCCTATCTATATCATTTTCAATGGCTTAGGTCTACTTGTCATATCCTCACTAAGGGTCTCTATCTCTTCTCTTTCCATCTCTACATTTTGTGAGGCAATGCAGTGTAATATATGGGGCACTTGGCTAAGGATCAGGAAAAACTGGGTACAAGCCAATCAATAAACATTGAAAATCATAAAGTAGTCTGTATAGTACCTGGTGAGGCAACAAGGTGGCACAGTGGATAGAGTACTGGGCCTGGAATCAGCAAGACCCATCTCTGTGGGTTCAAATCTGGCCTTAGATACCTTCTAATTTTGTGATCCTGAACAATAGATATTATGTATGGTATGTCATACAATATATGTAAGTGATTTTTATTAGCTACTAATATTTATAAAGCAGCTACTACTCATAATTAGGCAACACAGATGATCATCTATATTTACAATAAATACAAATTATGAATGACAGAGAGAAAAATCTCACTGCTTTGAAAGGAGAAATACCAAGGTGCCTATACATTATTCAGATAAATTATAACCTCTTTTGGAGATTGTCAACAAGACTCATATGACCCCAATCCAATGTATTTGGCACAGAGGGACTATTTTCATCATCAACTTTTATTTATTGGGCTACATTAAGTAAGGAGCAGTCCTCAACTCTGAGCTACTATTTTCTGCTTCTTTTGTCAGGTGAGTAAGTACTTGAATCCCTTAACCTCCTATTCTTCCCACCAGCATTGCTTAAAATTAAATCTGGAGAAGCTGATAAGATCATCATGTGTGATAGTATAGAGGAAAGAGAAGGCCCAGGACAGAACCCTAGGAGGCATTCCTGAAAGCTATAATACATATAATTAATTAAAATTTTGATAAAATGAAAGTATACACAATCCTTTTTCTATGGAACTAATGTGGGGTAGATTGAATGCTGGATTTAGCTTCATAAGACCTGATTTCAAATTTCAGCTAAATCAAATTGTCCAATAGTGGTCAAGTTACTTAACCTCCCTAGGGCTCATCTATAAAATGATGTAGGAAGTTAAATGTCTTCTAATGTCTCTGCTTGCTCTCAGGCTCTCATCTTATTATATGTACATAATAAACATAAGTTTAGAAGCCCAAGTCACAATAAATGACAGGGAAGAATGGCTGAAAGGAATGTAAGGCATGATATGGGGGGCTGGAGTCAGCTAAATATAGTGATCCATGCAAGTTTGTGCTTAATCTTTTATCCATCCGTATAACCAGATGATAACTCAGTTGTAGGGCAGGAGTTCTCAAACTAAGTGGAATATTTACTCCCAAGGCAGGATCTTAGCTGTCCAAAGAATGCAATTGTAAAGTCAATGCAAGAAGTGGGTACATTGAAAAAATCACTCTGGAGTCCCAAGGAGTTGAGTTGAAATCTTATTCCTTATATTTAAGATTATTCTGTGACCTTAGACTAAATGTCCTCTGAGGTTTCTGCCATCTCTAGATCTATTGATTATCTTCTTTTATCTATTATCTAGCTTTGATCTTTAAATCTTAAGAAGGGTAAGTAGATAGCTTTGTGTACTGTGAAGGTTTTCTAAGAATACCATCTACATCTTATGGTCTTTGTCTTTGAACTACTTCTAAATTTATAGAATTCTCATACAAAACCTGTTTCATTCCAGTCCAATGTTTCCATATTTGTCAATGAAATGAAGTTAAATTTTGCTTCTATCCTTTTGAATAAAGTTCAATTGAAATTCCTTATGATGAATTGACATTTTTCATTTTCCTTTGGAAGTGTGAAGTGTTCAAACAGAAACAGAACTTGATGTGGTAAACCTAATCATATCGGCCAATCCAAGTAGTTTCTTTGACAAACCTAAAAGCCCTTAAAAAAAGATTAAACATTGATGCTACTATCAAGAGGGGCTTCAGTGTAGACACCTGTTCTGAGTTCCCTTGTTGTTGTTATTCTGTCTTCTTGCCACACACTCAGTGATCTCTGCCATCTGCTCTAGCCACCTGCTATGTGTGACTTCCCTTATTGCCCTGTCCACCTGCTGACCCTTTAGTAGTTCCCTTCTGTTTGTGAATCCCCAGTTAGCTCACAGCCACCGTTTGTATTGATTCATGTGCTCACTCTCTGAAAACTACCCTCTTTAGGCTCTTTATCATGAGGAAGTATTTTTTTATGATTGTTTCTTGGTCCAGATATTACTGTATAGGCCCCTTCACATAGTATGGTCCCAGGTTCTGGGATGTGGGTGCTACTAGGATCCTGCCACATGCTTAATTCTTGAACTTCTCAAATGACTGTTTGTTCCATCTGCTTTGGGGTGGGAAGTCTATTCATTCTAATGGCTTTTTGCTTTTGTCAAAGAGAAAAATCCAAAGATAGAGAGGTCAAGGCTGTACTTCCCAATTCCCAGATTCAAAACTGCTTGACATTTTACTCCACTCCAGTAAAACTAAATGTCAAAAGTCCAGAGGCTGCCTTGTACACCCAAATAATGGAATAAGTTAGTGTTTTTGAAAGGAGATTTGGGAGGGAGGGTAGGAAGAATGCCCTACTTCTCTCAGAAAGTGCGCTGAGGAAAAATAATCAGTAATTAGAAAGGTAAAGACATGGAAAGAATGAAGAGAGGAAGGGTGTAAGGCAAATTCAGAAACACAGGAAGGAAGGAAGGAAGGAAGGAAGGAAGGAAGGAAGGAAGGAAGGAAGGAAGGAAGGAAGGAAGGAAGGAAGGAAGGAAGGAAGGAAGGAGAAGAGGGAAAGAGGAAAAAAGAAAGAAAGGAAGGAGGAGAAAAAAGAAAATGTAAGAAAGGAAAATGGAAGGATGAAGAAAATGTTATCAAAGTATAAGAGTAAACATGTTTGAAAAGGGAAAGAAAATATAGAAAATTATGTCAGCTTTTCAATTATTATATCTGATTTTCACATGGCAGAAAATCAAGGTTAACCCTGGATTTGATGAAGAAGCAATGCAGATAACAATGTCATTCTATTTCTGAAAGACAAAAGTCAATTTAATCCTGAAGGGATCAAGTTGGATCTACTAGTTTTATTCTTCAAAATATTGGTCCTTAGCAAGATTCTCCACCTTTTTCTGATTATCCTTCCTCCCCTTTCTCCTTTTTTTTTTCTTCTTCCAATGTAAAATTTTCTCCATTATTGTATTACAGCATCATTTAGGAACTAATCAAACAGTGGAATAAAAAGACAATGACTTGTGACTTGTTAGAAAAAAACAAAAATCTCAGTATAGAAGAAATTTCTCATTCCAGGTGGGATTATGAATGAGCATGTTTTATCATGTACTCTGCATCAGTTCCAGGCCCTAAGGGTGCCCCAAGACCCCTGAAAACCTCTCATGGGTGTTTGAGGAGACCTGGTAAAGAACTAATAATGGTCAAACATGATAATCTATTACAAGAAAAAGGAAAAGAATTAGCATAGATCTTTTAGTCACCTGCCTTGTTATCAAGTCCAGCACACACATCTAGAAGTATAATGGTACAACAAGATTCAGGCTGTACACCAGAAACATTGATCTACTGATTGCATCAGCACCACTTAGAGAGCAATGGGATTTCTACTACATGAAAGAATGCAAGAAAATATACATAGTGGACCAGCAGCTGGAAAAGTCATTGAAATCTAATACTAGTCCTAAAATAGTTGTATTTTACTTTTTGAGCTTTATAAATTGTTAAAGAAATGGAATCCACCTCTGGGAAATAATGTTTCTTTATGTCTCATCATATCCCATTTTCCCCCAAAGATTAAAACAAATGATTCGGTGGATGTAAATCATATTCATTGGCTTTGAAAAGTACTCTGAGCTCTATTTTCTATGCTATTTCAGTAGACAAGTCATCTGAAGCATGTAAAGTGGCAGTCACTAGTCTTTAGGAAAGGAAAAATAAAAGAAAGAGGATGATGTTGGCAAGGAGACTGGAATACATTAAGGACTGAGGCGTCACAGTAACCTGAGGGATGATACTTCTGCTTGGCCCTTAGATGTAATTTTACTGTTCTTCGGAATTGACTTTCATGTCAGTGATGAGCACTGACAGCACAAACATTTACATGATGTCACAGATTAATTGGTTCTCTAGAAAAAAGTGATGCAGCAATCCCTTGCCTCCTACCCCTATTCCCTCGGGGATGTGAGGCACAGAAGGAACTCTTTATTGCTAAACATATCCTACCCATGATTTTTAATTTAATATGGAAGGAAGATTTTGGAAAACAGAGAAACTAGCTAGGACTAACATGGCAATGAATTACAACAACAGCTGGGGTGGGTGGATTGTCAGGAATACCTTTGGACTGCTCCTCAGAAGACCTGAGTTCAATACCAACACTATCCTGAAGAGATGCTTTTTAATTAAGAAATGACTCAATAACTTATGGCATATGATTGTGACAGAATGCTACTATACCATAAAAAATGATGAACACGTTCATTTTAAAGAAATATGGAAAGACTTACATGAAGTTACAAAGAATAAATTGAGCACAATATATATGGGAACAGAAATATTGTTAGAAGAATGACTTGTGCTATGTCCACTTCCAGAAAAGGAACTGATAAATGAAAACAAGCAAGACATAGTTTTATATATACATATATCTTTTTTGTCATATGTTGCCTTCTCTGTTGTGGAGAGGGGAAAAAGGGAGATACCTGGGAACTTTAATGTGACAAAAAATAAATAAATCTATTTTTTAAATCTGTTTTAGTCCCTCTTTTCTTTTTCCCATCTAAAATTGTCTATTCTATCATTTACAGGGAGAAAAAAATTACCTTTTGGCTTAGAATCAATTGATTCTAAGGCAGAAGAGTAGTAAGGGCTAGGTAACTGAGGCTAAATGACTTGCCTAGGATTGCACAACTAAGAAATGTCTGAGACCAGATTTGAATCCAAGTCCTTCAGTCTGGTAACCTCCAAAGTACTGCCTAGCTGGTCCTTATTCTGTAACTATTAAAATTAAATTTTGAGTTTAATTTTTACTAACCCTTTATTGTGTGTAAGGCAAGTTAGTCACCTACCATTTATTGAGTACCTACTATGTGCTAAGCACTCTATACTGTAAAGATACAAAATCAAGAAATAGTCAGTGTCCTTAAAGAGCTCATATTACAGTCTATTGGGAGGGATAAAACCAGTCATAGTACAAACAACATTCATAGAAGGTAAATTAGAGATAATCTAAGAAGACCCTAAGATTAAGGAGGATTAGGAAAGGATTCTTTGGTAAAGTGATATGTTAACTGAGGCTTGCAAGAAGTCAGGGAAGCTAGGAGATGGAGATGAAGAGGGATGACAGCTAGCTAGTGAGACTATTCAGAGTCAGAACATGAACTATGCCAGGTTATTCAGATACAAAATTAAAAATAAAATAGCTATGACAACCAAGAATTTTATATTTTAATGAGGGGATATAACATGCTCACAGATGGTTTAATGCAAGGAGATTTGAGGAGGAGGAGTACTAACAACTATGTGGACACCAGGGAAGGCTTGTTGAACTGGCATGTTAACTGAGCTGAGCCTTAAAGGAAAATAAAGATTTTGAGTGAATGACAGGAGGAAGAAGAACATGGCAAGAATTAGGGATGAGTTGTGGAAGCAAAGAGATGAGATAGATTGCCAAATTGGAGAAATAGCTAGTAATTTATCTTGACTGGAATACTGAGTGTTGAATGGAAGTAAAATGAAATAAATCTTTGAGAACCAAACTGTGGAAGCCTTCCAATGCCAGGTTGAGAAATGCATAGTTTATCCTAAAGGGACTGAGGAGTCACTAAAGGCTTTTGAGCAAGGTCAGACCATTGTCAGGATGTGCCTTAGGAAAATTGTTTTAGCAGTCATTTGGATGGGTTGAAGAAAGTAAGGACTGGTTGTCTGAGAGACCACTTAGGAAACCTAGGTTATAATAGCTTATAATAAGAGATAGAGACTTTCTAAAGTAGTTAGCTTGTGAATTAAGAAAATGGGGCAGTGGTAGTAGAGGCTGAATAAACAACTTTTGGAGAATATTCAAATATAGAAAATGAGGCAGTGGAAAAAGGGGATGAGAGCTCCTAATTACCAATTTGGGTGACTGGAAAGATGGCAGTGCTACTGACAAAAATAGGGAAAGGAAAGTGTTTGGGGGACAGGGAAATATAAAGAATTTTATTTCACATGGGTTATATTTGAAATACTAACAGGAAATCCTGATAGAAAGGTCCAGCTCCAGGAGGTGTGTGGTGATGTAGGATGGCAGTTCAGGAGAGAGAGAGAGTAGTGCTAAATATATACATTTGGCATTTATCTGTATATTGATGATAATTGAACCTATAGGACCTCAGATCACTAAGAAACTATAAGGAGAGAAGATAAAACTGCTCAGGGCAAAGTTTTGTGAAATACCTGTGCTTATTGGATGGGTCCTAGATTATAATCCAACAAAAAGAATGTTTTGAAAGGAGAGGTTAGTCATCAAGGGAAGCAAACAATAGTGCCTTAAAACATCAAAGGAAGAAAAAGTATCTAGAAGGAGGAGAAGGTCATAATTGGTACCAAAGCAACAAAATCAAAGGGGATGAGCACAGAGGAAAAAAAACACTAGATTGAGCAGTGGTGAGATTAGAACCCAAATTCAAGGGGCTGAACAGTGGTTTGTGAGAGAGTGTAGTTACTGAGTATATACAATTGTCTTACTTATACAGACATATTTAGAAGAGCTGACATGGTCAAGTTAAAGTCTGGGTTCGTTTGTTTATTGGATTTGTTTTGTTTGCTTTCTTTTTAGGATGGAGAAGGTTTATTTGTAATTAGAGGAAGGACAGAGGAAGAGTGATGATAGGGGGAGATGGAACTTGAGAGAATGAACAATGGGACAATATTTCGGAGGAGACAGGAGATAATGAGATTGACAAAAAGAAAGAAATTATGTCTTCTAAGTCTGAAACAAAGGATGTAGAAGATCTTGACGTATGGAAACAGTGATATGAAAGTTCATTAAAATTATCCTCCATTTTCTTAGTAATTTTTTTTTCTTATTGCAATCATATTCTGAAAAGGTGAATTGAGGGTGATATTATAAATTTAAAGAGAGAGATCAGGTTGAGAAAAGCTAGTGCATGGAGGATAAATAAGAAAACTAGATTGAAAAAACCTTTTTTTACTACAAGTAAGACTTGTAGTGATATGAAGAAGGCCCTATAATAGATTCAATGATATGAATTTATGGTGCACTGTCACTCGGATTGTGAGATTTCCTCTAACTATATTCATTCAGACTGATGGGGGTATAACAACGGAGTTAGTCCAGAGTTGAACACTGGCAGAGTATGAGTACCAGTAGGACAAAGGGATAAGTTGTGTCAATAAGTAGAGAAGAGTATCTAGTTGAACTAGCAAACAGTAGCTCAAGGGAAAAATATGATTCTAGAATAAAGTTATGTTCTGGAATAAAAGGAAGGACTGAATGAATAGAAATTAAAATGAACACAAAAATTAGGTAAAGGAAGTCTGGGAGAGGATTATTACAAGTGAGAATTTTTGAGTTCAAGATAATGAGGGCAAAATAGTTATGGATGATTTTAAAGTCTAGTCTATCACAACTGCTTTGGATTCCTGGGTAAAATAAAAGTATGAGGCACTGAATTTTAGGTGTTTCTTGATTTTAAATAAGGAAATTCATACTAACACATGAATTGCCTTTGTTGTTTTTCCAACTCTTTACAATTCATTTGTGGTTTTCTTGACAAAGATATTTGAGTGGTTAGCAATTTTCTTCAATACTAGATTAGGCAAACAGAAGTGAAGTGACTTGCCCAGGGTCATATAGCTAGTATCTGGGGCTAGATTTTAATTCAGGGATTTTCCTGACTCCAGGCCTTACAACAGAAATATCAGTACTTTATCTTCTGTGACAGAGGCTGGCACATAAGAAAAGTGCCAGGCTGAAGAGTGTGTGGAACTGATCACCTCAATGGGGGAGGGGCCCCAGGAGTTTGGAATCTGGAGGAGGAGAAAATTCTAGTGGGTAGAACAGTTAGTCTCTCAGTCTTGAGAAGCCAAAGAGAGAAGGTGGAAAAAGACTTTCTCCTGAAGGTTACCCACTTTTCCTGCTGGTGTCTGGAAATCTTTCCCTCCAACATTTCCCAATTGAGGAAGACTATTGAGGAGAAACCTGAGAAAGATATTTTAAAACTCTGTCCAACTTTACTTCAGCTCCTGTTGCCCTGAGTCTGAACTGTGGTTGAGGGGCCAAACCCAGAGTGAGTCAATCTGACTTTCTCTCAGGGGGCTCAGGCTGCAAGGCCTGAGTTCCCCCCAAACTCGAGGAGGGAGGGGAAAGGGTTTAGATAGAGACAGGGACCCCCTTTTCCCCACTTTCCTCTCCCATTCTTTCTCTGCTAATTATTCCTTTGTATTACACTGATTGAGTTGACATTAAAATAGTTATCTTTTCACCAAGATGTGTGTTAGTGAACAGATCAAAGGGAGATGTTTAGGTCTTGAGTAGTGGAGGGGGAACAAGAAGGACAAGAGTGAATCTGGGAGAACAGCCTTAGAAGGAGGGAAGGCAGAAGAAGGAAAATCTTCAAACCCTCTCTCTTCTCTCTCTGAGCCAACCCTAAACATTAGCTGTCTCCCCTGAAACCTGCTTTGAGAAGGGAGGTCTCCTCTCTTTTCCTCTCTCTCTCTATACTGAAAGACTCAATCCCTCAGTTACAATTAAACAACCCCTCGAATACATCTCAATTAATGCATACTTTTTTTTAAGGTTTTTAAGTTCTGTCTTAGAATCAGTTCTAAGACAGAAGAATGGCAAGGAGTAGGCAATTGCTTAAGTGATGTGCTCCAGGCCAAATAGTTAGGAATTATCTGAGGCCATATTTGAACCCAGGTCCTCTCAGTTCCAGGAATGTAAATACTTTTTAAGGATATAAAAAAATGTCCCAGTATCCCAAGGTCATTTGATTAATCTATGGCCCAATTAATACCAGTTAAAATAATAATGGGGGATGTGGATGACTATCCACATGGACTCGGGTTTGGTTTTCTCGGCCATTCCAAACTGGCAAATAATCATTCAAATTGTCATCTAAAATTTCTTTGTGGAAATTTGAGGGATAAGAAGGGAAATGCACTTCTTATTCCTGAAAGATATAGTATAAATGCAGGATAAACTTTGCTTTTATATCACTCCCATGAGTAAAGTTGAAGAAAAAGAAATTGTACTGCTGCCAAAGCTGACAAATAATCTAATTTTTGTTAGTCTGGTGAACAGTAAAACATGTAGTGGTTTTGCCTCAATTCTTCTTGTTTTCTACAAATACCAAATTTCTAATTTGTTCCAGGGTGGAATTTTGCTGTTACGCACCATAAGAAATTGGGTTTCCTGATAGAAATAGTGGATAGCAATTCTCTCACCCCTGACAACTTTGATTAATTTTCCCCCAAATGCACACAAATATCAGTTTTCACCTGTGAAAATGCAGAAAGCAATAACTGACAGTTTTACTTTGTCCTATATTATAATCCTGCACAAGAGACTAAGGAAACTAAGTGGGAAGTATATTTCCCCCCCCCTTTTCAATAGTCTCCAAAATGATGGCAGTATTATGTTTCCAGAGAGAGAGAGAGAGTGAGAGTGAGAGAGAGAGAGAGAGAAATGCTACAGAAATGCAATAGAAATCCAGTTTCCAAACTGCTTAACCAAAAAATTTCCCCATACCCTAGATGGTTTTTCTGTTTCCAATAAGGTATGTTTATGTTTTAAATGTTTAAGCTATGTAAGTCAAGGATATCCAAAATGTACAGAAGCTAGAAATTATAAATCTGCAAAGAAATGGAACTAAATCAGTTGGAATTGTCCAGTCCATAAATCTGGGAAAGATATATCAACATCAGGATCAGCAATCTAACAGAGGAAAAGATGAGGTAAGGATGTTTTAATCACTTCTTAGGTACTCTGGACTCTCTAGGAAGAAAACCAAGAACAAGCTTTAAATCTTTTTGAATTCCAAACTCAATCACTTGAGTGTGAATCCTCATTCTTTGCCCAATGAACAAATAGTTCTATACAATGGAACTCTTAGTTCCATTTCCAACATTCCAGTGAGTTCCATGTCTGACAATGGACAAAAGTCCATATAATGTCTAACAAAAATATGCTCCTGGTTATGTATGATTTGTATTTATCTCCTTGTTTTGGTACTTAATAATCTGTTTACATGTTATATCTTCTTGAGAGTAGGGAAGATTACATTTTTGTTTTTGCCTCACCAGAATCTAACATTAGGTAAATTACCAAATGATCTGAATTCATTATTTTATTAATTTTTCAAATTTTATTGTTTGGCAAAGAATTATAACAGATATATGTGTGTGTGTGTGCTTGCCTCCTTTTAATTGTTGATGCCTACAAATCACCTTGTAGTTAGTTCATATTTTTATAAGAACATTATGATTGAGAGGCAATGTCAAATAGTGAATAGAAAGATAGCATCAAAACCAAGAAGACTTGGGTTTCTATCTTTTCCAACATATATTGGCTCTGTGGCCCTGAGTATGTCATTAGACATCTCAGTATATTGATAGAGGGAGTTTCCTTAGCTAGAAGTTGTTTATAACTATGAAATCACAGGAACAATCCTTGTTCCTTATTCTTTCTTGTTGAGAGACTGAGACAGAGAGGAGACAAAGACAGACATAAAGACAGAAGCAGGGAAAAAGACATATATGTCTATATCTATCTATCTATCTATCTATCTATATCCATCTACATTCTCTCATCCCAAAGAATATAAGCTTCTTAAGGGCAGTGACTATTTGGTCTCTAGGTAGTCTCAACACCTAGTACAGTGACTTGTTGAATCGAATAGATTTGTTCATGGATTTTATCCATTCTTATTTCCGTGTAATTTACAACCTCTAATAACTTCAGGCTCCCATTTTTGTGACCTTGAGTTCAGATTGAAGAGTCTTTTCCTTATCTTGCCTAGCCTCAAGCTCCTCTTGCCATCTCTATCTACCTCTCCACCCCACTTCCTCTCCAACTCTGGTGCATAGAATAGTGACAAAATACATATTTCTAGGGCAGCTAAGTGGCTTAGTGAATAAAATGCCTGGCCCAGAGATGGAAGATCCTCATTTCAAGTCTGGCCTCAGAGACTTTCTAGCTGTGTGATTCTGGGAAAGTCACTTAACTTGCTTAGTCCTCACCACTCTTCTGCCTTAGAACCAATACTCAGTATGTATCCTAAGACAGAAAGTAAGAGTTTAAAATAAATGAATGAATAAATATTATCATTCTTGAAAACAACATGCCAATCATTGCCCCTATGGCACAAATCACCTTTGCCTTTTACTTCCAAATCCCAACCATTCCTTCCTGTGCTGCTCTACATGTGTTGTCTTCCTTTATTCAAATGTAAGCTCCTTGAAGAGAGGGAATGTCTTGCTTGCTTCTACTTGAATTTCTAGCATTTTATCACATCGCTTGGCATATTGTGGGTTTTAATAAATGCTTTTTATTCATTAATTGTTCTATTCATTTCACCTCCCCAAAAAATACAAAAATATTTTTTCTGATTTCCTTTTGTGTTTTATTCCTCATAATAATGATTATGGAGAAATATAAATGATAATAAAAATTGTGGTTTTGTGCTTCAGTATTGAAATATATCTGTGATCTCATCAATGTGATGATTCCTTCCACCAGTATATGTTGTGATCCATGCCTTTTTATCCTTCATGTTTCTGGATCTAAGTCTTGCATTTATTAAACATAGAGCATCTTGTAATACAGTGGAACTCTTCCTATAGGTTTTAAGTATGTTTTATGAAAGGCAGTGAAGAATTAGGCTACCCTCTCTTCACTTTCACTACATGACCAGCCAGCCTTCTTTTCTAATTATACACAGTTTAGAAACAAACTGCTTCGTCTATTCAATGGCCAGTGTAGTGTCAATCATTTTCTCCCTTGCTACACCAGCATAGCAAAATACAGAGGGGAACATTACAAGAAGGTTGATAACTATTTGATGGATTCTTTGGACATGTTATCCAGTCAACAGACTTTTGAAATTATGTAATTAAGATTATTTTGTATTACTTCTAAGGGAAGCATAAAACTAGTACTACTTAATAGAATTATATGCAATAATTTAAGAGAAGGGTTACCTAAAAGTCTCAGGAACATCATGCACCAAACTTTTCCTTCAGGCCCTGTTCTTTCCTTTACTGAGATAAGCACAGTAAGGTTGAGTTACAGTTTGTCACACAGCCATCACAATCCAAACTTCCTGTATAAACAGACAATATTCATCTAAGAATCCAATTCATTATAATTTGTGCAGATGGATAACCATGAATGCCAACAGAGATAAGGTATTTGATAAAAAATAATCAAATGGTATAAAGTTGTTGTCGTTGTTGATTTTTTTTTTGTAACAGGGATATAAAGGATAGTTCAACTGGTTAGACAAAAGAAGTGACCCAAATCATCCTTTCTTTAGCCTAGTCCTGAAAGTGAACCAATTCTAACCCCCACTTCCTTTTTCACATGTTCAGTAAGGTTGGTTTAAGGATACTCAGCACATTTTGAGTAAAGTAGACCATATGTCTTTAGTGTTAACTAAAGCCTTTCAGTTTTTAAAGGTTAAGTTTTCCATTGTTGCCAGATATTTCAGTCCATACTGCCAAGATAATATATGTCTGGGATGGAATGAACCCAAATTCTTTTTAACAGCTCATAAGGTTCAAAGATTTCACTGTCTGATAGATATTAGATCTATTTTTCAACAGTTTGAAGGCATCTTAAAATATGAATATTTGGATCAAGAGTCATGGATAACTTCAAAATGCCAACACCAAGCTTAGAAAATTTATCTTTTGCTTTCAAAATTATATCTGAATAACAGACTGACTATATTAGCATGCCTAAATACAAATTTTAGGCCAAATTTCCATCTTCTATAAATAGGAATTCTCCCATAGAGTAACATAGAATAGACTTTTGAGCCAACTCTCTATAAGAAGAAAATGGAACATGCAGCTCTTAGCAATAGTAAACTGATGATATATAACAGAAGAAATGTCTTTAAATATTTTACTTTATAATGAAAACAAGTGTTAAGAAATGTACCAGAATTAAAGTCATTAGAATGCATTATTTGATATTGCTAATGATTTGAGAAAAGTATAAAGATGAAAATCTAAGTCATTAATCAAAATAAAAGAGGGTCATTAGTTATCATCCATGTTTGTCGAAGGTATAAATAAAAAACAGTTTTATCTGATGCTATCACAGATAAAAGGTATTAAATTATTGAAATTGTTAGAACAGTGTAGCTCAATTTAGCCCTAGAAATTTGCCTGAAGGAACAATCATTTAAAATATTTTTGCTACAAATGAGAATTAGGAATACTAAAACCTTTAAAACAAAAAGGTTCCCAGTTACACGCAAAAAACTTTAAATGTGACCAAACAAATTATATCCAACAATCTAATATGATTTAATTATATAATGCAATTTAAACTTTTTCTGAATTTATGACAGGAATACAAATCTTCATTTTGTTACATGACCCAAATTTATCTACCAAGTATTCCTTTTAGCCAGTTACGCAAACTCTCTTTCAAATTTTATACATACATTTTAGCTCTGTCTCAATGAACTAGAAATTACTAGATACTGATGTGGGAATTATTTTTAAATCTATGAGCCATGAATAGTAACACTAAAAATTTATTAAAACACTGATCTAAATCAACAGTAAACTAGAAAAAGAGATAAGAAAAATGTAACCATGGCATTCAATAAGAACAATTTCAAATGCCTTTTTTAGGTTAACTATTGATACCAATGAGAAACAATATAGCATTATGAATAGATGGCTGAGCTTGGAGGCAAGATGACTTAGATTCAAGTTCTGCCTGATACACTAAAGTTGCATTTACCATAGGACAGTCCTCCTTCAACCTACTAGTGCACCCTTAATCTATTCCACTGGAGGATGGAGCTTACTCACTCCTTGACAAAAAACAGTGCTATTCAATATTTACCTTCAATATTCACCTTCTCTAATCCTAGTCTTACTACTATTGAATGCCACTGGGTGAAGTTATATAATCATGTTCACTGGCTTATAAATTTATGTCATAAGACAAATTTTTGCTTCAACTTAATCCTCAATATTGTGTGGTATAAGGGAATAAATGTAAGGTTTTGACTAAAATATGAGAATTCTAAAGTAATATTGTGATAGCTGATTAAAAATATAGTTCAAATCAAGTGACTTCTAGTAGCTTTTATTTACAGAGGTGAAAAGAGTGAAAGTAGAGAAATGTAAGAAAAGAGTAGAGAAAATTATCTAGCCTATCACACTAAACATTGTTCTGGTGTCAGACTCAGCCCCATTAAATCTCAGTCAGAGGCTCATTAATTAAGGCTCATTAACCCTCAGTCAGAGGACCTGGTGGTACCTTATATACAGGTTCCACCAACACAGTCTCCTCTAGAAGGAGGCCTCTCTGGAACTAATCTCTTCAGAAGCCTGGAAGGGAAAGCCAGCTACTCACTCAGCCAAGAAGCAGTCCAAGAGCCAAGGTCCCAAGTCAAAGCCAAAGTATAAGTCTAAAACCACCTCCAAGGGGCAAGTCACCAGCCTAAAGTCCAAGCTGAAGATTCAAGCTGAAGATCAGGACATTTTATAGTCCTTTTTTCATATCACTTCCTGTCCCTTCCTCTGCTTTACAGGAACCAATTGCAGTATTTAAATTTGCCTAGCAGTGCCCAGGGGCAGGGCAGATGCCTCTGGGGCTGTCACCCACTTTTAGTAAGTGACTTGGGAACTCCCTTACTTACTGTTAAGTAGGGGTGTTTAAGCTTTTGGTTGATTAATTTAAAAATTGTTGATCTATAGACAAATTTGATTCACTCCTCACAGGGGGAATCTTTTTATTTTTTTTCCCAGATTACATGTTGATACAATTTTTTAATAATTGATTTTTTAAATTTTGTAATTCACATTTTCTTCCTCCCTCTTACACCTCCCTCCTCACCAAAAGCTCAGGTAACATGACACCAATTATAGATGTGATATTACATAATACATATTTCTATACTCATCATATTGTGAAATAAAACGCATATCACCTACACTAGAGAAAAACCCGTGGAGAAAATAAAATGAAGGAATGATGTGCTTCTATTTCCATTCAGACTCTGTAAGTTTCTTCTCTAATGGTAGATAACCTTTTTCATCATGAGTCCCTTGAATTTTTCCTGGATACTTACAATGTAGATAATATAAGTATCCCTTCCATATTGCATGGGTTAGGAGCATGACTCTCCCATGATCTGGAAAAATCTGTGTAAAGTTTTTACAGTCTCCCTTCATATTAGAGAAGTCTGAGGTTTTTTTTCCTTTTCATGGGGTATTTATAGTATCATATTATAAAATCTGATTTAAGTATTTGGTCATAGGTACACTTAGGTCAATGCTAAGATATATCTATATTTCTTATGCCAACCTGAAATATGTTGATTCTGCAAAGGGGAAAATTTGTAATATAGAAGAGATACCTATAGTTAAATCATTCAAATTTATGCTTATAATGGAATATTATTATCATTATATAACTATTGTTTTAACTATGGACAACATTCTCCTGGTTCTGCTCACTTCCCTTTGTATTACTTCATGTAAGTCTTTCCAGAATTTTTTGTGATCATCTTGTTTGTCATTTCTTATGGTACAATAGTATTTCATTATGTAATAGGGAGGGTATAGTAAGGGATAATTAAGGGTTCAAAACTAAACAGTTATATAAAATAATAGGTTTATTCATCTAAAGGGGAAAGGGGAAAAGGGAATTGGGGAATAACTAACAACCCAAACAGAGATAAACACCCTTATAACTTGTATAATTAATTCTAACTAAATTCTTAAAGTAGTAATTAAGATTAGGGGTTTTGGTAGGAACAGGGCAAGGGCCAAAGAATCTCACAACACAGGAGTCCTCTTTGATTCAAGCAGTAATCCCAGAAGTAAGTCGCTAGCACTGTTGAAATCCACTTCTCTGTAGCAGCAGCAATCAGGAACAGACAGAATTTCAAGAAAGCCAAAGAAGAGGGAATCACTGTCTCTCTGGGTCCACCCCAGAAATACCAAACAGAAACCCTCTGGGCTTTCCTGACTGCTGGAGGTAAATAGCAGACTCTCCCTCTTTTACAGTTCACCTACTGTGTCCAGCAACTGGCTGTGTGTGTTTCAGTTCCCAGGCTTCTAAAAGTTCTGTGTGGAATGTTGGTCTCTAGGATCTCTTGCTGTCAGCTTGCAAAATCCCTTACTATAATTACAAGTGTATAATATAACTTGTTCAGTCATCCCCAAACTGATGGATATCCCTCCAGTTTCCAGTTTTTTTGCCACAAAAAAAAACCCTGCTATAAATATTTTTTGTACAAGTAAGTCTTTTCCCCTAATATTTGAACTCTTTGGGATACAGACCTAGTAGTGATATTCCTGAGTCAAGTGATATCCATAGTTTGATGGTCCTTTGGGCATGGTTCCTATTTGCTCTCCATAATGGTTGGATCAGTTCATAGTTCTTTACCAAACAAAGGTGTATATTAGTGAACCAATTTTTCCACATCTCCTCCAACATATATCAATTTTTTAGTCATATTAGCCAGTAATATAGGTATAAGGTAGTACCACAGAATTGTTTTAATTTTCATTTCTCTTATTAATAGTTATTTGGATCATTTTATATGACTAAAATATTGTTAATTTCTTCATCTGAGAACTGCATTTTCATATTCTTTGTCCATTTGTTCATTGGGGAATACTCTGTGTTCCTATAAATTTGACTCAGTTCTCTATATACTTGAGAAGGGAGGTTTTTTTCAGAGATACTTCCTATAAAGATTTTCCCCCAGTTAGTTGTTTCCCTTCTAATCTTGATGATATTGGTTTTGTTAACGCAAGACTTTTAAAATTTAATGTAATCAAAATTATTTATTTTATATCTCAATATTCTCTATCCAGAGGTCTGACAGGTAAACTATTTTGTGCTCCCCAAATTTCTTTATGGCATTTGCCTATAATTCTTTTTTTTTAAAAACCTTACCTTCTATCTTGGAGTCAATACTGTGTATTGGCTCAAAGCCAGAAGAGTGGTAAGGGCTAGGCAATGGGGGTCAAGTGACTTGCCCAGGGTCACACAGCTGGGAAGTGTCTGAGGCCAGATTTGAACCTAGGACCTCCCATCTCTAGGCCTGGCTCTCACTCCACTGAGCCACCCAGCTGCCCCTGATTCACCTATAATTCTAAATGATGTATCCAATTGACTTTATCTTGGTTTATGGCAGGAAATGTTAGTCTGTGCATAGTTTCTGCCAGTTTTACATTTTTCCTGGCAGTTCTCATCATATAGTGAATTCTTCTTCAAAAAAACTGGGTTACTAGGTTCATTCCATTTCATATTGAATGCCTAATCTATTGCAGTGGTTTACCACTTTAAATTTTGATGGTTGTTCTATTATTGCCATTATGTCTTTATCTTTTGATGAGGGTAAACCCAGTACATATGCCCATCTATTATTTTCTTTCTAATTCTCTATTTTGTAGATTTATGTGTGAATAATGGTAAAGAATAAAAGTCTTGGGAAAGCCAGTGATAATTTGTGGAATTGAGAGATGTAGTAGTGTTTTGTGTGAGGAATAAGGAGGCCAACACCACTGAATTGTAGAATAGATTAGAAGAGTAAATTGTAAGAATACTGGGGAGCTAGAAAGACATCAGAATATGAAAAACTTTAAAAACTAAACAAGTTTTATATGTACTAGAGGTAATAGGGCGTGACTGTAGTTTACTGAGTAGGGGCATGGCAAGGTCTTACTTGTTCTTAGGAATATCGCTTTGATGACTAAGTAGTGTATAGATTGGAGTGGAGGAGGGAGGAATTTGAAGGAGGGAGACCAACCAGAAGGGTATTACAGTGGTGCATGGAGGGAATGATGAAGACCTATATCAAGGCAGGCACTATTTTGTATAAATGGGGGCTTATCTAAAAGGAATATTGTGAAGAGAGAATCAACATGAGATAGAATTAACACTTGACAACAGATTGGATGTGGGTGGGATGGGAGAATTGAGGAACTGAGGATGCCACCTTAGTTGCAAGTCTGGGTAACTAAAGGAATAGTGATGCCTTCAGTAATAATAGAGTAGTTTGAAAGAAGTGAGAGTTTGGTGAGTCTAAAAGAAGTATTAAACAAATGACTGTGACATTCAGATTTGTCTGAGGGATAAAATGGGTTTATGGTGACAATTCAAGAGAAGATCATTACAACCAGGAATTAAAAAAGGATTACCTTTAAAGAACCTAGATCTAGTGATCCAAATAAATGATTTAATGAAATGATAGAAGCTGTTCAATATATCAAAGCAGGCTGTAAAAATTTAGCACCTACTGAATACCTAGTATGACAAGAGCTGTTGGTTAGAATTCTACTTTCAAGATCTGCCATCTTTCATGGACTAACAGATGAAGAATTACTACACCTCAAATACATACTTTAAAATACCCTATAGACTGTACTGGGAATGAACTATTGTCACAAACTGAACTGTTATGCTCAATTGCCCATACAAATCATTGATCCATAAAAATATAAGAACAATATTTTAAATAGATGTTGCCATACCAAATTCTCAGTCTCTAAATTACAAGGAATAACAAGCTTTCCAAATATTGAAACCCAGCAGAGGCAATCAGAATCATGTGGGGAGAGACTGAGATGCATGTCATTCTTGATGAACACTGCTCCTGGAATTTTGCCAAAGATATTTTCTGTGAGCTCACAGAATATAAGCTTAGATTCTAATACTTTTATTCAACTACAAAAAGAAATTGTTTTAACTTCCGCTACAAAATGAAGCATTAAAAATAAAATAATAATACAAGGCCTGGGGACTTGATTCATTTTCATCAAAAGATAAGGAGATAATGACAACAACAGAACAACATTTTTAACAAATGTTGCCATATTGGATATTCATTATCTCTAGACTACATGGAATAAAAAGCTTTCCAAATATAGTGACTTAAAAGAAGAAATCAAAACCACATGGAAACAGGATGAAATATATATCATCTTGGTTATACTATCTGCTACTGGAGATGTCCTGAAAAAACTTTTGTTGAACCTACAGAAGATAAACTTTTATTTCCATACTTTAACTCATTTACCAATTTTATCCACCTGTACAAGAGTTGCCCACCATTAATTTCATAAGAAAAATAGCAATATAATGACAATTCACATTGAATTTTCAGTATTGGAATGGACAACAGAGGGGCAGCAAGGTTTTTCAGCTGTATGGTTTCTCTTTGCAATCTGCTTTCTTCTTTAAGAAGCGCAGTTGAGGAAATCTGCTTCTAGATGGCCAAATACCTAAGCCCTTGAACTTCAGAACTGTACTGTAACTATAATTATATAACACATATAATTATAGTTAAATGTAATTCGTATGTAACATACTCCTTTACAAAAATAAATGTAAGTCATATGTAGCCATAAAGTTACATCTGAGGCAATCCTCAAGGTTGAAAATGCCCAGAAAAATTCCCCTTCTCTGTCAAAAATGCTAGATTCTAGAATCACTGTCTAGGGAATTCTAATCTCCCCTTATCCACACAGGAATTTGTGGTTTATAAACACTATTCATGAATGACCCTTTTGAGCGAATAGGAATATATAGGAATGCTTCTACCCTATTCTTCTGGAAGAAATGAATCATTGCCCCAGCTATCATATATCATATATCATATCATATACCCTATCTAACCACCTACTAGATTGAGGAAGCCAACTGTCTGATCTCTAAGCCATGAATTGTGCTCAGAATAGGAAAAAGCAGGTTAGAAAACAGCCAGGAAATTGGATCTCCCAGAATTGTCCTCTTGGACCACCTGGGCAAGCACATGCAACTAACTCATCAGTTGCTTCTGCCACAAGTTACCATTCAGTGCTGCTGGGCTAAGGAGTGGAAGGGAAAATATTTCTCCTTAGTTTTACTCAGTAAGGTGATACAAGAGAAAAAGCAAAGAAGGAGTCCTGAAGAAAGAGTAGTTCTGTTAGCTTGCCATAATTCCAACAAAAAGAGTTTGGGCTCCTGAGTCCCCATCACATAGTCATCAGAAATTTCCAGTACTCTCTCAGCAAGGTGCCAATGGGCATACTCATATTTCATGAGGAAGAACCACTCAATTCCCTCCAAACAGAGGCCCCACACTCTGTAATATCATCAGGTTGTTCATGGAACTCATCAAATTGATCAAGGCTTCCTGTATGCTCCCATACTAGTTGTTCACTTAACTCAAGCTTTCAGCCTCTTGTCTCTGTGCCTTCATATTGCCTGCGCTTTCATTACTAAAATGCACTTCACCTCTCTTCTGCCTCTTAGAATTTGGCTTCAAGACTCCAGGTCAGGAAGCATCTTCTATACACACTTTCCCCAATACAGTCATTTGTTGCCTCATCCAATAGCCTTGTATCTACTGATGTCTGCCCATTTTATGTGTATGGGTATTCAGAGAGGATGAACACCTCTGGTGCCAGGGCTTGCTGCACCTTTTTCAGCACTGCTTTATCCACCTTTGGTGTCTGCTTTGCACTCAGCTCTCACCTTGGGCTCCACAAATCTGTGGCATGTGCAGCAACCATTCCTTAGTAAACCATCTTGGCAGATAGGTTGAGGGTGACTGAAGGACATGGACCCATCAGTAAGTGAATGGGATGTCTACTCTAAGCATGTGATGACTTTGCCAAGGAGAATGGACAAAGGAGAACAATTTGTTCCAATGACTATGAGAGTCACTAAAGCAGGTGCTCTGGAGTGCTTAGAACTTGGTCAGATGTGGAAGATACCAAATTCATCCACTGTATCTCAGGCCATCATCAGTCATCCTGACTTTGATCCAGCCATTAGACTTTGATAACTCTGGATGAATGAGTAAGGCTGATGACTTTGAGAAGCTGCCTCACTAAATCTAATTAATGCACAAGTAAAGACATCATCCTGTGATTTCATTGGTCCTATTAAAAAACAAAGGGCAAAATACACCACCACATATTACATACACCACAAGCAGAACTCCACATATACATGCACATATGGAAATCTAAAATTTCTGGATAAAGGGACTTTTTATATATGTCTTTGTATTCCCAAGAATCTAGCCCAGTGTCTTGCACAAAGTGATTCCTTAATAAATGTTTAAAGAACTGAATTGATCTAAATTCATCAACCACCATTTCTGTAGGAATCTTGTCCAGGAAGGTTTGTATATTAATCATTTATTGATCCAGATCTCTGCTTTCATCTGTGGGAAGATCTTCCATCATAACTGTCATATTGGTAACTCATTTGGAATTTAAATGGGGGCACTAAGAGATTAAAAGTCCTGCCAATGGTCACAAGATTAATGTTTCAATGGCAATACTTGAACCCATGTCTTCCAGACTATGTCTAGCCTTCTTTCCTCTATGACACACTGTCCCTTTATTGATTTCTTTTCCATGAAATAATTTATAATCAAATATACCATCTGTATATAAGGTTATAGACTCTTAAAGCTGGAAGTGGCACTAGAAACTATTTAGTCTAAACCCTTCTTTTAAAAAAAGGTGGTGAGAGGATTTTCTAAGTAGCATAGTGAATTACAAAGTCAGGCCTAGAGTCAGGAGACCTGTGTTCACTTCTGGCCTCAGATATCTTCTAGCTATATGACCCTATACAAGTCACTTAACTCCAATTGCCTAGCTCTTACTGTACTTCTGCCTTAGAACCTATATATAGTATCAATTCTAAGACAAAAGCTAAGGGGGTTTTATTTGAACTTTTAAAATGAATTTTATTATAGTGACAAATAAAATTGTACAACTCTAACACTTTTCTCCAACCTCTCTCATCCTAATGCCAAATCAATTGCCAAGTCTTCTCAATTCTAAGTTAAGGGTTGTTGTTTTTTTTAATACAAAAATAATTTTAACAAACTTGAAAACTAAACTCATCAGGAAACTGAACTAGAGAGTAACTTTCCTAATGTTAAAGAGATAGAACTATTATGACCACTCACTCCTACTTTAGTATTCCTTGAGTTAAATATACTGCCCATTCTGGGCTTCCAAAAAGTTTTACTCTTTGCCTTCAAATTATATTTATTATATAATTTGTAGTTATAAAAATGAAAACAGGGAGGCAGGATTAAGACAAAAGGGTAATGATAATTTCATCAGTGCTTCTGAATTGAAGATCAGAAAATATGAAAGAAAAGAAAAACATTTCTGTAAAGAGATATTTATCTCTTTAAAAATTGCTCAGACTTCAAACAACATATATGTTAAGAATACTATGATAAAATTCATAGAAATTTAAGGTTAAATTTGTTGCTATGTATCTGCACTACATAGGAGACTTTAAATAGCACTAAGAGAATTTTAAACAGACAATAAATGGAATAATGAATGTTATTTGAAATGGTAACAGGGATAAGCCATGAGGAAAAAAAAAACAATTTACTCAGTGAATTAAAGAAAATGACTAATAATTTACTTTCCATTTTTTCCTCTAATGCTCAGTATATAAGATAGTTTTCTTTTAAGGACTTATCTTGTAAAATGTGAAATGTCAATAATCCATTGTGAAACAAAAGTCTCATTAATATATACCTATTTTGATCTGAATTATATAAAGCATAGAATAAAATAGTTTCTGCTTCAACTGGCCAGCTCATCATTCCTTGTTTGTCTGTTTCTTTGTTCTACAACTATAATATTACCCATCTCTTGTTCCCTAAGTATGAGTGGCCATAAGGATCTGTCCTTGGCCCTCTTTTTTCTATCTCTAGTCTCTTTTTAAAGGACCTCTTCTACTCCCAAGAGTTAAAAAATCAAATCAAATCAAATATCCTGGCCCCATTTGTCCCTTTGTCGAGGAATTTCCTGTCCTGAGAAATCTGGGTTCATATAGACTCAGACCTAGAATAGAGGGGTCAAACAAACAGGGCTCTCCACAGTATTGCCTGAACTATATTAATATGTACTTGGAAAATATTTAACAAACTAAATAAAAATACAATAGAACACATTTGTTATATGTCATTTTCTCTAAGTCAATATGTGACCTACAGGGATCCTTATAATTGATTTAGTGATCTCTGTTTCTAATTGAGTTTGACACCACTGCTCTAGCAGGTCGTGAAGAGTTAGTGTTGTCCTTTGAGGAAAGATGTGTCCTTGTTCCAGAATGGAATGACAAGTTTGAGGTTAAAAACAGAATACTCTAAGAATGTAGCAAGTCAGAGCCATTGACCCACTCTCAATAATAGAATAAACCTCTTGAATTGCTTAAGTTTTAATGTTTTAAAGTTATGACAACAAAAAAATGCACTTCACTCCATTGATTGAAGAAATGATGATCTATTAATATGTAATATTGTAGATATGTGTTATTTAATTTTTGGTGAACTGTTTCTCTCTCACTTTTCTTTTTCAAGCTTTGTCACAAGTCATTCCTGGTTAAGTCCTGAAAGGGGCATGAAAAAAAGGAAAATATATCCAAAATCAATGTGACATAAAAATACAATCATCAGTGAAAATAAACTAAATGTTATAAGAAAAGCTATGACATCCTTATTCCCTTGTGTAGTTTTGAGTAGTGGGTTTGAGGAGGTAATAACAGGGTGATAATGGGAGGTGATAATCCAAGTGATAAGTAGAGCCATAATCAGGGGCACACCTTTTTGGAAGAGAAACCCACCCACTGATTCAAGATTTGAAACTGCTGATCCCCTTGGTTAAAGTGCCCCTGGCCTCTTCATCAAATTAAAACCTTTTCTCTTTCCATGTTATTTATTGGTCCAATAGCATTCTCAACATCCCCACTAGGATGTAAGGCAGTTATTTTTTTGTTGTTGTTGTTGTTTTACTTTCTTTTAGTTTTGAATCTCCAATACCTACCAATGTACTATGCACATATTAGGTACTTTTGGCATCAAACTGAGATTCTGTGTCTGGGAGAGGCCCAGACCATGTGGAAATAGAACATGTTAGTCAAAGTTGATCTTAGCAGCACCAATCATTGAGCCCCTTGCCAAAAGGAAGAAGCACTGCTGGCAGATGATTCAGTTCTAGGCTATGACATCAGGATCCCCATTAGTGTGTGAAGAGGGTTGCATTGTTGACAGCTGGAACACAGATGGAATCACCTAACCCTTTTTTATTAAAAGTTATTTGGTACTTGAGCTATGCTTATGTATAAGAAGTAAGAGATGCCAGGCTTTCCAATAGGATATATTTCTCTATTCTAAGGGAATGAGACTAATTCTATGGGAAGTACATATATATATACCTCTGAGAGAGAAGAGATGCCTTGGACTAGACAAAAATGGTAATGAATCATGGCAAAATCCCAGGGGTTATACTGAGCCATCTTGACTTGGTTCCCTGAAGAGTTGCTTGTTAAATTTTTAATGTTAGTGTTTATCCTTCAGAAATTAGTGAACTCTACAAATATGGGCTTGATTTATTATTTTGTTGATTTTTCTCTACTTAAGAAAGTGATAAAGAAAATGTGAATAATGAAGATTAAGCTATGAAGTATGTCAGACACACATTTTCCCCTTGAGAGCTGGTTGTTAAGGCAGGTTCTTAAATATTTACCAGCACACTTCTGGATATTTCCAAAATGTGTTTAGGTTATGATGTCTTGAACTCCAAGGTTTTATGCCTTTTTCAGGTTTTAGGATTCAATTTTGGATAGATTATGACATAATATTTATTTAATCAGTATAAGTTAGTAAAGAACAAAGGTTAAAATGAACCCCTGCTTTTAAGATTCAGCTCAAGAACCATCTTCCTGATACCCCTAGGTGAAAGAACCTTTGCTTAGAATTACCTTATATTCATTTTATACATATTTATATAAGTTCCTTTGGGGTCTCTTAATTGAAAACAATTTCATCTCTGTAGCCTCAATTTTAGAATAGTAGCTATTACATGACAGGTGTTGAATAAATGTTTCTTGATTTGACTTTACAAAGTAAATGTAAACAAATACTTTTTGATTGATTAAAATGTCAAGACAATAAAATGTTCAACATTGTACAATATATTCATTATATCATCACAAAGAAATTACAGATAGGGGGAAAAGAACCTTCCTGTACAAAACTATTTGTAGCAGCTCTTTTGTGGTTGGAATGAACTGAAGGGATCTTCATTAATTGGGAAATAGGTGAAAAAGATGTGGTATATTCTTGTAATTGAATACTATTGTACTATAAGAAATGACAAGCTGATCAAAAAAAATCTGAAAAGACATGAACTGATGCAAAGTGAAGTGAGCAAAACAAGGAAAAAAGTTGTACACAGATAATAGCAATAAAGTATGATGATCAACTGCAAATAACTTAATTATTATCAGTGAGGCAAGGATTTAGTACAACTCCAAGAGACTCATGATAGAAAAAGGATATCCACTGCTGTAGAAAAAACATATGGAGTCTGAATGCAAATTAAAACATCATTCTTCACTTTATTTCCTCCATGATTTTTTCTCTAGTGTAAGCAATGTGTATCTTCTTTCACAACATGACAAACATGGAAATATGTATTTTATGATAACATATATGCAACTTATATCACATTACATGACTTCTTGGGTAAGGGGAGGGATGGAAGCAAAAGAGATCATGGATTGAAATATATCAGAAAACAAATATTAAAGAATTATAGTCATGTAATCTGGAAAAATGTTTGAATAATTGTAATAAGAATAAAAAATTTCTACTTTATCTAAGTCATTGATATGTGATTTTAAATATTTAATCTTATGAACTGCAACAATGCTTTTATTCTTGAGATTGAAATGAGGGAAGGCAATATTGTTCACAGAAATAGTATTTTAATATCACTTGGTTTCATTTGTGTTTGGGAATATTTTTCTTCTTTTAATTAAGATGATCACTTTTATTTATTGATTGATAAATATTTGTCAGTGGCATTCCTATAGTCCAGATTTCTAAAGACTATTTTAAGATCAAACAGTTAACAAGCATTTATTACCTACTCACTACATACTAGTCACTGTGTTGAGTGATGTTGATACAAAGCTCTGAACTTGGTCCATGTTCCAAGGAACTCACCTTCTAATGAGGGGTGTAAACATGTAAATACAAATAATACACACACACACACACATATAGAAAGACAGAGAGATAAATATGCATAGATGGATAGATAGATAGATATACATATATGTTATGTATGTATGGTATAGTATAAAAGAAGGATAATCTCAGAGGGAAGGAAATAACAGAAGATAGAATGCCTCATATGGAAAGAAAAATTAAGATGAATTTTTGTTAATGGTCGGGAAGCTAATGAGAAGAGAAAGCATCCTAGGAATGGAAGACAGACAATAAAAAATCTTATGAAGTATAATAAAATAGCAAGTAGACCAATGTAGACAGACTGTAGCATACATGGGGGTAGAGTAGGTATGCTCCTTAGGAAAATCAACTTAGGCAGCTAAATGGATGTTGGATTGAAATGAAGAGAATCAGGGAAACCAGTTCTGACTTATTGTAGTGGTAAAGGCTGGAGATAATGATGGTCTGTACCAGGATGGTTCCTATGTGGATCAAGAGAAGGGTTATGTATAAGCAATATTGTGAGGGTAAAAAAGAACAAGATATGTCAACAGATTGGATATGTGAGATTAGTACTAGTGAAGAATCAAAGATGACACATGATCTGCAAACCTCAATGATAGAGAATAGGGAAGTCTTTAAAATTAATAGTAAATATGATAAGAGAAGATATTTTGAGGGAAAAGATAATACATACTGTGTTAGATATGATGTGTTTGAAATGCCTATGAAACATACAATTCAAATTGTCACAAAGGAAATTCACATTTCAACACTATAGGAATGGAGTTCAGCAGACAGTTTTGATCAGTTTAAATAGATATACAAATCATCTGTGTAACCATAGTAGTTGAATCTGTGAAAACTAATGAGATCACTGAGATAGAAAAGAAAAAAAAAGAAGATATTTGAAGGAGCCCCAATATATATGTTGAACCCCTCTTGTTTGAGGACAGGAGTTGAGGCACAGAGAAATACTTGAAGTAGGCACTAAACTTCTTGAGGAAGGAAAATAATGACCTGAAAGTCAATATCTTCCAAGATCTGGATTTAGATGATAAATGTGACTAGAGTAAAAGGAAGAAGCATGTGAGATTCTTTTGATATCAGCGAACCCCTTCCAACATGTTTCTGGGTAATCCTCATGAAGCCTAATAATGTGAAATCACAGAAATTAAGTTCTACCTTTTCCTCCTCTCTACATTACAAAAATCTTCTTTTTCTCTCCCTTACTTTTCTGTTCCTAAAATGTACAGAGGAGAATCAATTTGCCTCTGAGTCTTATTGTTCATTTGCTCCCTTAATATACTTTTCAAAGATTAAAGTTCTTAAGGAATATGTTTCTCCTCCTCCTTTTAGAATATTACGCCTTCCAGTTTTCAGATAAAGAAATCAAAACTATTAATAAGCACATGAAGAAGTGTTCTAAATCTCTTATAATCAGAGAAATGCAAATCAAAACAACTTTGAGGTATCACCTCACACCTAGCAGATTGGCTAACATGACAGCAAAGGAAAGTAATGAATGATGGAGGGGATGTGACAAAGTAGGGACATTAATTCATTGCTGGTGGAGTTGTGAACTGATCCAGCCATTCTGGAGGGCAATTTGGAACTATGCACAAAGGGCGATAAAAGAATGTCTACCCTTTGATCCAGCCATAGCACTGCTGGGTCTGTACCCCAAAGAGATAATGGACAAAAAGACTTGTACAAAAATATTCATAGCTGCGCTCTTTGTGGTGGCCAAAAATTGGAAAACGAGGGGATGCCCATCAATTGGGGAATGGCTGAACAAATTGTGGTATATGTTGGTGATGGAATATTATTGTGCAAAATGGAATAATAAAGTGGAGGAATTCCATGGAGACTAGAACGACCTCCAGGAAGTGATGCAGAGCGAGAGGAGCAGAACCAGGAGAACATTGTACACAGAGACAAACACACTGTGGTATAATCGAACGTAATGGACTTCTCCATTAGTGGCAGTGTAATGTCCCTGAACAATCTGCAGGGATCTAGGAGAAAAAACACTATCCATAAGCAGAGGACAAACTGTGGGAGTAGAAACACCGAGGAAAAGCAACTGCCTGACTACAGTGGCTGAGGGGACATGACAGAGGAGAGACTCTAAAAGAAACTCTAATGCAAATATTAACAACATGGCAATGGGTTCGAATCAAGAACACATGTGATACCCAGTGGAATCACGTGTCGGCTATGGGGGGTGGTGGGGAGGAAAAGAAAATGATCTTTGTCTTTAATAAATAATGCATGGAAATGATAAAATAAAATAAAATACTATAAAATTTAAAAAAAGAATATTATGCCTTCATCTTCTTAGCTCCTTCCAATTGCTAAAATAAATTTACCTCTTTAGATTTTTCCTTTTCCTTTTTTTTTTAAGTCTTGAATTTACATTTTGAAGTTCTTACTCAGTTCTCTTCTTTTTCCAGAAAACTTAAAATCTTCCATTCCATTCAAGGACTATTTTCCTTCCATGTAGTATTTTACTTATCTTTGTATGGCATGAATTCTTTTAAATTTTTAACCTTTTCCTTCTGTCTTAATGTCAATTCTAAGACATAAAGGCAACAAGGACTAGGCAATAGTTTAGTGGCTTACTTGGGGAGACATAGCTAGGAAGTGTCTGAGGTCATATTTGAACCCAAGTCTTCCTGACTCACACTATCCACTGTGCTATCTAGGCAGCCCCTTAAAACTATGAATTCTTGAGTAATTTTACCTCTTTTGGAATGCTGCAATTCAGCATCTCCTTTCATTTATATTAAGAAGAAGCACCTCCATCTTGCGTGATTCTGACCAGGCTTCATTTGTACCTGAATTTTGTTTTCTGGGATGTTTGCAGTATTTTTTTCTTGGATGTGGAAATTTTGGTAGTGCTGTTCCTAGGACTTTCCCTTTGGAGGTTTCTTTTGGGAGGTTATTTATATATTCTAGTTTTTATTTTACCCTCTGATGCTAATATCAGGGCAGTTTTCATATGTAACTCTTGAAACATAGGGTCCAAATTTGTTTTTTATATATAGTCAGCGGAGTATCCCATGATTCTGAAATTATGTCATTGTCCTATTTTTGAGACCAGTTGTTTTTAATTCTAGATACCTTTAAAATGTGATTCTGTCTAAGAACTGCTATGTGTGTACTGATTGTGGATGCTTTGGGTCCCTTTCAAGCTTCCTACTGGGAGCTACTTACTACTCTAGGACTTTCTCATGGAAGTCAGATATCTTGCTAATGCTAAATATAGAGCCTTACAAACTTCCCATGACTTTGATCACACTAAGAAGTCTCTGTCTTATTTGCCTGAGGTAGGGTTGCCTTTATCAGCAGGGCCCCCTTTTCTTTTGCCTGGAGTCTCTAACTTCTTGTTCAGTTTTGAGGCTCTCACTAAATTACTTCATTTGATTTCTTGATCTTTATTCAGTCTGGTACTATTTTTAGCTAGGTGTCCCCCCATCTGCTTCTATTCAGGCACCCATTTTGGCTAAAAGACCTTTCTTTCTTTCTTTCTTTCTTTCTTTCTTTCTTTCTTTCTTTCTTTCTTTCTTTCTTTCTTTCTTTCTTTCTTTCTTTCTTTCTTTCTTTCTTTCTTTCTTTCTTTCTTTCTTTCTCTCTTTCCTTCTTTCTTTCTCTCTTTCTTTCTTTCTCTCTTTCTTTCTTTCTTTTTTCTTTCTTTCTTTCTTTTTTCTTTCTTTCTTTTTTCTTTCTTTCTTCCTTCCTTCCTTCTTTCCTTCTTTCTTTCTGTGGGGTTTTCCTTAATAGACTTCCCTGGTAGGAACCGAGAACCAGGGTGGAAATGAAAGACATGGACAAGTCAGTGGTTGGATAGGGCAGGCCATCCCTATGATACTCCCTTTGATAGGAGAGTATGAGTACAAAGGAACACGAGGTGGAGGAGGAGATTAAGATAGGGAATGCAGGCCAAGATGGTTACAGCCTCGGGAAGGAGAAGGTTAAGAGGAGAGAGAGATATAGTCATTGAGGAGTCCAATGGAGCTCCATGGAAGGGAGAAAGGCCAAGAGGAAGTTCATGGGTTTGCCTCTGAATTTATTCCTGTCCTGCTTGGGCGGTACTCCCAAGCACGTAGTACCCACATCACAAAGTATAGACAATTAAGATTGGGTGGCAAGGTAGAGGGAACACCTTTGGGCGTGTAGATTGCAAACCTTGGTGCTTTCCCGGGGAATTGAGTCCAAGCGTGTTAATGAGTTTGTCTTAGCCAAGGGCCACATGGCCAGTTCAAGGTTACATTCACAAGCCTCATTGGTATAACCTTATGCTTGGAGACACAGTAGCCATACAGTCATTTATATTTCATAGATGTGAATATGCTTGGGATGCTACACTTTCCTTCCTTTCTTCCTTTCTTCCTTCCTTCTTTCCTTCTTTCCTTTCTTCCATATTAGGGAATTAACTTGAGGGTTATGTTGATGTAAAGATCAGATCAGCCAACCTCCTCTCTCTCCTTCCTCCCTCCCTTTCCTTCCTCCCTTCTTCCTTTCCCTGTCAGTTGGTTCTTCAGTTGATATCACTGGAAATTAGCTCCGAGTATCTTGATATATCAGATATATCCACAGATAACTCTCTCTTTGATAAATTTAAACAAGGTATTTTATTTAGGAGAAGGGGAAAGGTAAGGAAGTTGATGGGAAAGAGGGTTTGGATTTCCCTAATCCTACAATACTCCTAAATTGAAGGATAATGGAATAGATAATAAGCATATGAAAAAATGTTCTAAATCTCTTATAATCAGAAAAATGCAAATCAAAACAACTCTGAGGTATCACCTCACACCTAGTAGATTGGCCAACATGACAGCAAAGGAAAGTAATGAATGTTGGGAGGGATGTGGCAAAATCGGGAAATTAATGCATTTCTGGTGTAGTTGTGATCTGATCCAACCATTCTGGAAGGCAATTTGGAACTATGCCCAAAGGGCGATAAAAGACTCTGCGCCCTTTGATCCAGCCATAACACTGCTGGGTTTGTACCCCAAAGAGATAATAAGGAAAAATACTTGTACAAAAATATTCATAGCTGCATTCTTTGTGGTGGCAAAAAATTGGAAAATGAGGGGATGCCCTTCAATTGGGGAATGGCTGAACAAATTGTGGTATATGTTGGTGATGGAATACTATTGTGCTCAAAGGAATAATAAAGTGGAGGAATTCCATGTGAACTGGAACAACCTCCAGGAATTGATGCAGAGTGAGAGGAGCCGAACCAGGAGAACATTGTACACAGAAACTGATAAACTGTGGTACAATCGAATGTAATGGACTTCTCTACTAGCAGCAATGTAATCATCCAGAACTATTTGGAGGAATTTATGAGAAAGAACTCTATCCACATCCAGAGGAAGAACTGTGGGAAAAGAAACACAGAAGAAAAACAACCACTTGATCACATGGGTCAGTGGGGCTATGACTGGGAAAGTGGACTCTAAAAGATCACCCTAGTGCAAAAAACTAATATTAAGGAAATGGGTCTTGATCTATGGCACATGTTAAACCCAGTGGAATTGTGTGTCATATATGGGAGGGGAGTGGGGGGAAGGGGAGGGAAGGAACATGACTCTTGTAACCATGGAAAATTATTCTAAATGATCAAATTAAATAAAATTAAACGTTAAAAAAGATAGTGGAATAGAGTCTTTGAATTGGGAAGATGGATAACAAGTTTGAGGATTTTAGTCACTTGAGTCTTGAAGGGAGAAATCAGTGAGAGCAAGATCTATTCAGTCCTTACTCCTTCTTGTCCCAAGAGCAAGAGACCCACTCTCCCAGCTTGGCTGTTCCTTTCTTCAACCATCATTCCTGGTCACCATTCCACTTAGAATGCTTTCATTGATTGGCAGCTCTGCAGATCTTGCAATCCTTCAGCTGTGCTGCAGGCTTTTTCCCATTCTCTCATCCACAATAATCCCCCATTTTGTCTTCGACCAGGATGCAGCCTGAATCCTATATTGACATTACTTACCTCTTATGTTTGTCTTGATAAACTCCTAACTATCTATTCTTAATCCTATACTATGTTAAATATTCCTTTACCCTCCAAAACAATAAATCCTAGTCTGTCTTAACTATTCTGCCTAACTAACTCTATGCTAAGTTTGAGTATAGGAAAATAGCTTAGGTAATAGGGATTTTACATGAATATAGTTTTGAACATAATAGTAAACCATGTAACAATTTAAACAGTTTCAACAGTATTTTATCAATGTAACTGTCATCTCCTAATGTCTATAACTTATACTAGATAAAAGTTTCTATGACTAACAATTGTTGCTAACATTATTATATAACCTAACTTCTATACTTAATTCTGTTTGTCCCTACCTTCCTTAGAAATTTGAATACATTTTCTAAGCTGTCCCTATTGTTAGTAATTAGAACATTAATAAATTACTCTAATATAGTTAGTCTATTAGTACATTAGTATTTACATAGGTACATAGGATTGTATCTGTATAGATTTACATATGTACAAATATAATACATTGTTTTGATTTCTGTGAAAACTCATGCAGATGAGAAATTTTCTTTGTTTGAATTTTCCACAGAAATTTATACATATATCTAGCATATGTGTGTATGTATATGTGAAATTAACATGTATGTTGCATTCTGACATGACCCCATGAACACCAGTCCAAAATTTCAAAGTCCTTCCATGTCTTTTGATATTGATTGTAGAAGCACACACATCTTGATTTTTTTCATCTGTGCTGCATACGATTTTTTGACTGTCATCTCACCTTGATTGAAGTCCCATGTTCTTTAACATACAGAAACAAATAAGAACATTCAGGAACATGCATGTGTATAAGATTTTGCATGTGCACGTATGTAAGATTGAATTTGTTTCATTGTGCATGGAAGTAAGGCATGAATTCTTCATGTGTGCTTGTCAGTATCCATGAGTTGTTCTTCATGTGTGGAAGTAAGCTTCCTTCCTTCCTTCCTTCCTTCCTTCCTTCCTTCCTTCCTTCCTTTCTTTCTCCATCATTGCCACCTGTACATCACCCAATATAAACTTTCATTGTTATACTTTTCTTTTTTGTTTCAATGATATATGGAAGTTCAGTAAGAAACTACCTAATTCGCTGAACCAAATGAGACCAGTAACTCCTTTGCCTCATATTCTTAGAGCTGCCTAAGACTGTGACTTAACCAGGGTCACTACCCAGAGTATACCAGAAGGACTCAAACTTATGTCTCCCTGACTCTGAGCCTGGGCTCTCTCTCCACTGGAACATGCTGCTTCCTACTACCACTTTATCCTTCATCAACTTAGTTGCTAAACTAAGTACATTATAACATTTCCAAATTAAGCCCTATCCCATTAAGTTTCTTCATCTCAGGGAAGAATAATGTATTATAAGGGCCAAAGGAATGTCTACAATAAGATATTAGAATAATATCCAGTCTTACCAAGGAAAAAAAAATAAGTATTATATTATTAAATTATATTAAATGTTTTATTTATAATGTATTCTTAATAAAATATATGTATTATATTGTATTAATTTTATTCTAATAATTAATATATTATATATTAAATTAAAAGACAAAAATTGAAAAAATAAACAAACTATCAATCAAGTCAACAATTTAAGTTAACACTCAATACTTCCTACATGCAAGGTGCTTTTTACAAAGAAAAGAAAAACAGCCCCAGCCATCAGAAAAACTGGGCATATGAGTAAAAATAAAGTAAAGTGTATAAGTAAAGACAAAGTAACTTCTAGAGAGAGTGAACTAACCACTGAGTAAATCAAGAAAGGATTTTCATAGGGAAAAATCATTTAATGTGAAATTTGAAAGAATATGAGAATTGTAAAAGGCACAAAAAGGGAATGTAATTGGGCCACATGTAAGCAAAAACACTGAGGTAGGCAATGGAATGTCAAGTATAGGAAAAAAAACTAGTAACCCAATCTCACTGGAATACAGTATGAAATAAAGCTGAAAAAGGTAGGAGCCAAATCATGGAGAGCTTCAAATGTGAATCTAAGGATTTTGTATTTTATCCTAGAAAAAAATAAAAAGCCACTGAGGATTGTTGAGTAGGACTATGACAGACAGCCTGCTTTAAGAATATTTATTTTGCAAATGAATGGAACACCTAGGCACTGTCCTACATCCTGTCATGACTCAAAAGAAAGAGAAAACAGGGCTCGGTCACCAGGAAATTGTCCAGTCTTTCACTATTGGACCATTTCAAGGATGAGGATAGAACTTTCACATTGTTTTGGGAACCATCCAGATTTTACTCTGAAAGTGGTCTCCTGGTCCAACCATTATGGAGGGCAATTTGGAACTATGCCAAAAGGGCTTTAAATGACAGCCTACCCTTTGATCCAGAAAAACCATTGCTGGGTCTGTACTCCAAGGAGAAAATAAGGAAAAAGACTTGTACAAGAATATTTATAGCCACACTCTTTGTGGTGGCCAAAAATTGGAAAATGAGGGGATGCCCTTCAATTGGGGAATGGCTGAACAAACTATGGCATATGTTGGTGATGGAATACTATTGTGCTCAAAGGAATAATAAAGTGGAGGAACTCCATGTGAACTGGAAAGACCTCCAGGAAGTGATGCAGAGCGAAAGGAGCAGAGCCGGGAGAACATTGTACACAGAGAATGATACACTGTGGTATAATCGAACGTAATGGACTTCTCTACTAGCAGCAATGAAATGATCCAGGACAATTCAGAGGAACTCAGGAGAAAGAACACTATCCACATCCAGAGAAAGAACTGCAGGAGCAGAAATGTATTAGAGAAAATATATGATCGACCATGTAGTGTAATAGGGATATGATTAGGGTTTTGATGTTAAAAGATCATTCTACTGCAAATATGAATAACATTGAAATAGGTTTTGAACAATGATACATGGATAACCCAGTGGAACTGCTCCTCATCGACTTTGGGAGGGGGGGAGGAGATCATGAATCATATAACCATGGAAAAATATTCTAAAGAAAAATTAAAAAGGAAAAAAAAAGAAAGTGGTATTCAATTTCCCTCACTTGTGAAGGATTAGCTGGGCTGACTGCACTGCTTAGGGGAATGTCTGGTGGCTCAGAGAATAAGAACACTTTCCTCTTTTTTTCCAGCTGCATGAAAACCAGAAGCCCTAAAGCTAGCCTTATTTCCAAAGAGTTAGAAAGGGCCAATAGGAACATTTGGTGATGGTCTTTCAATGGCAGGAGAAGAGTTTGCTTGTGGTGCCATTTCTTACTCCAGTTGACTTCACCTTCAGAGAAACAGGGACACAAGGTACAATGGACTGACTGCAAGGGAGATTCCTGCCATTGAAAAGCTCTCCTCAACAGCTTGGAAAGTTAAGCCTACCCTGAGGCTGGGACACATGGAGCACTTTGTTGAGCTCTGGGCCTTTCCCACCCCCTTTTCTGCACCTGCATCTATATTGAATCAGCATCTGCTGCCATCACATAATACAGGTACAGACCTCAGCGGAGCTGGGCCAATGATATCTATCTCATCATCTGGCCTGGCATTTGTCTGTCATGCTGTGGCAGGGAATGTGATACTGAGCTGACAAAGAGCAGCCCACACATGCTCCTGGGGAGAAGCTTTGTTCCTAGGGAGCCCTCCCCAGCCCTCCCGCTGTTTGTGGTTCTCCAAATGGATCAGTGATTCTGTCCATCTCTCTGCAGCCCTTTACAGCCAAATGGTCAGATCACAAGAGAGCAGGTGCTGTTTGGCCCCACAGTCCAAACACACCTCTCTGCCAAGCCCCAGGATCAATTAAGGAGACTTAACAGCACTCTCTATGTGTGTATGTGCATGTAAGCCCATGATTCCTTCCTTCTAACCCTCTCCCCTCCTACCTAAGAGCTCCTTTTAAGAAATGCTTTGATGGTTTTTCCCTTTGTGTGTGTGTGTGTGTGTGTGTGTGTGTGTGTGTGTATGTGTGTGTATGTGTGTGTACGTGTGTGTCTGTGTTCATTACATCCTATGATAAGTGGATATTAGCAACAAGCTTTACAAATTACTGAATGGAAGATAGGGATCTGACAGCTGGAAAAGTATTAATTATAAAAATAATAACAACTCAAATGTACTTTAAGGTTTTGCAAAATACTTTTTATGCATTAGCTCATTATTATCCCCATTTTAGAGATCATTAAACTGGGGTTCAAAGTGACTAAGTGACTTGACCAGGGTCACACATCTAGTAGCTGAAATAGAATAGGAATTGCTTTTTCCACTCAGTCTAGCACTCTATCTCCTATGTCACATTTCCTCTAACATACTGTCTTCTATAATCACTGTAATCCCTCTTCAGATGCTGAATTAACTTAATGAAATCAATGCTCTTGAGGTTAAAATTCTATAACTCCTATTTCTCTTGGTAGAGAAAAAATTGTGTTTCTTTTAAACTCTTTGAAAACTCTATTCTTTGTACATGTCAAATGCATACATTTATCTACATAGCTAAAATATATGGTAAGAGGGATGAATTTGATGATAAAAATGTAAAAACCATTTATTTTAGGGCAATATACAAATGGGAGTGTTATGCTTGTGTAATTTCATTCTCTTTAATATGTGATATTTCTTTATCTGGCCATCTCTTGATGCAAATCACTTCAACCACCCATAAAACCGGGATGAATCAGTGCCTAACAATCTAACTGTCACTCAGCTTTACTTCAGCTCTGATTGAAGCTTAACATTATTCACTATATTTATGCAACAATCCAGGATAAAAATAGAGTCCTATATGTGCTAGAGCTAAAGGTGCTAGAGAGGATGGAAGTAAAAAGATTATAAATCCAAGGTAAAAGGCATGCAGAACCCTGTGAGGTAAAAAACTGTGGAAAGTTTGACCAATACTTGAGTAGTGAGTGTGCTGATCAAACATATCAAGCCAAGTTTGCACTCTATTCAGTATAACTTTTATTAAGAGCTTGCTATATACAAAACATGGTGATGAACTTTGTCCTTGGGGTACAAAGACAAAGTAAAAACAATCTCATCCCAGAGGGAGCTTGCATTCCACTCAGAGGCTGTTACTATTATCTTGTTGAGAAGCAGTGAATGGACTTGAACCAAAGGGGTGGCTGTTTAAGTGGAAAGAAGGGGACGAGAGGAAATAGCTTGGGAAAGCAGAAGCAATAAGATTTTGGCAACTGACTGGATGCAGAATTTGAAGGAGAGAGAACAGTTGAGGAAATTTTAGCACTTATAAAACTGGGATTTATAGAAGGATAATGGTGCCCTCAACACAAAAAGAAAATTATGGAAGAGGTGGTTGTTGGATAGGGAGGGGGGAGGGAGATAGGGAAGAAGGAATTATTTCAATTCTGTAGATTTTGAATTTGACACAGAACATTCAGCTGGAGATATCTGAGATAGTTGGTGATGCACATTTGAAGTCTGGAAGATGAGTCTCCCTGACTCCAAGTGGAGAACTCTATATACTGCACCCCCAGCTGTCCTTGGAGGTGATATCTAAATGATGATAAACTAGCAAAGAAGACTGAGGCATTGTCACAGGAAGGAACAGAATTACAGTGTCACCAAGAACAAAAAAACAAAACAAAAACAGGGAAGAGAGTATCTAGGAGGAAAGTAGATTTACTATGTAAAATGTCACAGAGAAGACATGAAGACTAATAATTAAAAAGTAGCATCAAATATATCAATGCCTTGAAATCAATTTGCCTCAGTAGTGATTAAGAAATCTGACATCACTATATAAGGCTGAATTGGCTATGATTACAGATCTTTGCAATAGTTTTGAAAGTTGAATTATGGATGTCATCATACAAGAAAAATAGTTATTTTAGACCTTTAATAAAGTAAATGAACCCTATGCCATTGGAAGCATTCAAGCAGAAAATGAATGACTAAATTCACAACAAAATGTTTAAAAGAATGTTAAAATTGCTTTTACATGTAATTAGGGGGAAATAAAATATTATTGTAGAAAAATAAAATGAATGACTGTCAGGTAAATATTCCAGAAGATTCTGCATAAATTAGGAATCAGACTCTAAGTTCCCTTCCAACTTCAAATGTCTATACTTTGCATAGTTATAATAGAGTATATCTTTTGGCTTCACATGAAGTAGTTCCCCCAATGAGATAAGAATTAGGGAGCCCCTCCAGACAGAAACCTCCAGGTACAAACTCAAAGAATCCCTCTCATACTTCGTATGTACCTGACTTGAAAGCTATTGGTCTGGACAATGATATCAGAGTAGTGGGAATATAGATACACGATCCCTTTCTGGCACTGATGACCAATAAGGTTCCTAAAATTCTATTTTGGTGAACTGCTTCCAAATTCAGATAACTTCCTTTTACCTCCAGAACAAGTATAAAATGCCCTCTTTTGGCACTTGGAACCACTCGAAATCTGTCCCCTTTTCTTTTTTGCCACTCTTTTCACACTTTGCTCTTTCCCCTTTGCAATTTTTGATACAGCAACATTGTTCTTCCTGTTACTATGCAAAAGTCTCCACAAGGTAAGGTAAAATGTTTTAGAGAGAAAACTGGAAAATGAAGAACAAGGACCTAAAAGGGAGGAAGAAAGAGACTAATCACAAAGTTCAACAACTTAACATTCTTTCCCAAATTCAGCTCTGGAAAAGAGACATGATTTTAATTACAACTCAGTGAGTTCAGCTTTTAAAAGTTTTGCAAGCCAAGAGCCCAAGAAATCTGACTCAGAAGTCCCAGGGTCTTCTGAAGACCTTGGGTTAGCGTTTCTGGCTCCTCTTCAGGAAAAAGGTACAAAGCCAACAAGCACTTGCTACATACCAGACCCTGTGCTAAGCACTGGGGATACAGAGATTTTTGAGTAGGAGGATGACACAGCTAGATCTGGGTTTTAGAAATGTCAACATGGAAGCTAGATGGAGGATCTAGGGACTGTGCTTGTCACTGTCCAGATAAGTGCTAAGCTTGCTTTGGAGGATAGAATGTCCTAGCAGCATGTCCTCAAATCACAGCACACAGATACGAGTTGCTGCCTGTTCATCCTACTTGTCAGACTCACCATGGTCTCATGCCTTTTAAATGTTATAAATAAAAAGTACGATTGCAGACAGCTAGGTTGCACAATGGTTAGAGCACCATACTTGGTGTCAGACGGACTTGGGCTTAAATCTGGCCTTAAACACTTCCTAGTTGTGTGACCCTGAGCAAGTCACTTAACCCCTGCTTGCCTAGCCCTTCCCTTTCTGTCTTGAGTTGTTACTAAAAAAGTACTAAAGATTTTTTTAAAATATGGTGTTATTGCAAAGGGATACAGAATGGAAAGCAAAAAAAAATCACTTATAACATCAAAACTCCTTATTAGATGACAGATACTATATTAGAAAATAGTACAGTCACTTAGACTCTTACATAAGAATGGATTCCTAAATTGAAATTGAAGGACCAGTCATTTCATTTTTCATATGCAAGATTTCATATTTTCTTCTTGCTTTCACTTTGGAGGGAAAGAAGAAAGAAGATGGTGAAGACCATACAAATCCCATTGCATTTAAGTCCCATGATAGCACTTGCCTTGAGCTGTGATTGTTGCTTAATTCATAGCCTAAGAAAGGGACAGTTTTCTCCTTCTAGGTATGAGTCAAGATTTCGAGTGACAACTTATAATCCTTTGCTTCCCTTCTACTAAAGAGTTTTAATATACATATATATATATATATATATATATATATATTGTGGCATGGACCCCTTTGGGAATCTAAGAAGCCATTATTAAAATGTGTTTTAAATGAATGGTATAAAACACATAAGGTTACAAAGGAACCTATTATATTGATTTCAGTTATCCTTTTTAAAAAAATTTCACAGACCCAAAATTAAGAACCCCTATTTAACAGTAAAGGGTAGAGCAAAATCTTACCCTATTACCCATGTCCAGAACCTCCAATTGTTTGTCTTTAATCACATCATATAAATAGCCATTTAATTACTGGTTGGTCTCTGTAGGAAAAAAAAAATCCAAAGCCAAATTCTTGGCTAGTTTTTTTTTTCTTTTAAAAACCACGAGAAAATGCTTTCCAAAAATCCTGTGGTCAAACTCAGTGACCGACTCTTTTAGGTACATCTTATTTTTCTGATGACAGAGCACAGAAATGAGCCAAGACCCCAGGAGGCCACAGAGGCAGCAGAGAAGTCTGTCAGAAAATATCAGGGTAACCCTCCCCCCAAACAAGAGTCTGTGGAAAAACAAGATAGAAACAGAAAAGAAAAATGTTAGCCAAATGGACCTTGTTTGCTCTTTTCATGTTTGAGGAACAAGGTTTTCAGGCTCGTGAAGTGTCTCAGTCTCTGCCTATTCCTGGAAAAAGCCACCTTTCAAGGAGACAAAATGTCTCTTCTTCTGGCAATATCCCAACCAACTGCATTCAGTTGCCTCTGTACTCAAGTGGCACATTGCTGAACATCTCTCATCAGGAGAGAAATTTCTCTCCCTCCCCATCTGCCGGCATGCATAAAAGGGATTACTGTGAAGAGGAGGGTGGAGTGTGATTCATTCTTAACAGCAAAGTAACTCGAAAAGGAAATTGCCTGGTTTGCCAGGATGACACAGTTCATTGTAACTTGTTGTGACCAGGCCTGCCTGTCATGCCACAGTCTACCTTTGCCTTGGAAATCAGACAAGTAAACATGCCAGGCACACTTCAGGTCTAAACCACTACAAAGTGACTAAGCTGCCTTTTTCTTTGCCCCGTCTTTCACTTCTGACAACTCCCCAACTTTATGCAATGGTGATCCATTTCATTGACATCAAGACTCTGAGCAAATGGAAACAATTAAGATGTAGAGATAGGTCTGGGATGGGAGGAAGGGTGGGAGGGTGGAAGGGGGATCACAGACAGCCAGAACACTGAGACACTTGTGTTTTTAACACATCCACTATGAATTGTTTCCTCTTTCATGTCCATGGGGCTCACTAAACACTAATGAATAACTAAAAGAAATGCCTGATGCTGTGACTATATTAAGGTAATGTTTTTTTTTTTTAATTCCTTTATTTTTGGCTAATTAGGGAAAAGGATTGTTTGCGTCTCAACAGGGTTAAAACATCCCTTAGCCACTTTTATTATTTTCTTTTTTGGAGTGCATATATGGAAAGGAAGGAAGGAAGGAAGGAAGGAAGGAAGGAAGGAAGGAAGGAAGGAAGGAAGGAAGGAAGGAAGGAAGGAAGGAAGGAAGGAAGGAAGGAAGGAAGGAAGGAAGGAAGGGAGGGAGGGAGGGAGGGAGGGAGGGAGGAAGGAAGGAAGGAAGGAAGGAAGGAAGGAAGGAAGGAAGGAAGGAAGGAAGGAAGGAAGGAAGGAAGGAAGGAAGGAAGGAAGGAAGGAAGGAAGGAAGGAAGGAAGAAAGGAAAGAAGGAAGGGAGGGAGGAAGGGAGGGAGGGAGGGAGGGAGGGAGGGAGGGAGGGAGGGAGAGAGGGAGGGAAGGATGGAGGGAGGGAGGGAGAGAGGGAAGGATGGAGGGAGGGAGGGAGAAAGGAAAGGAAAGAGGAAAGGAAAGGAAAGAGGAAAGGAAAGGAAAGGAAAGGAAAGGAAAGGAAAGGAAAGGAAAGGAAAGGAAAGGAAAGGAAAGGAAAGAGGAAAGGAAAGGAAAGAGGAAAGGAAAGGAAAGGAAAGGAAAGGAAAGGAAAGGAAAGGAAAGGAAAGGAAAGGAAAGGAAAGGAAAGGAAAGGAAAGGAAAGGAAAGGAAAGGAAAGGAAAGGAAAGGAAAGGAAAGGAAAGGAAAGGAAAGGAAAGGAAAGGAAAGGAAAGGAAAGGAAAGGAAAGGAAAGGAAAGGAAAGGAAAAAGGAAAGGAAAGGAAAGGAAAGGAAAGGAAAGGAAAGGAAAGGAAAGGAAAGGAAAGGAAAGGAAAGAGGAAAAAGGAAAGGAAAGGAAAGGAAAGGAAAAAGTCAGAAATAAGACAGGAGTCCAAGGAAATAGAGTGAGAAAGAGAATGGGTTTTAGAGAGACTATCAGTCTCTAACAAAGGGAACTAAAGACTAAAAAGATTAAGTAACTTGCTCATGTTCCTAAGTTGTTCAAACTCATAAAACCTGGCTTCAAATTCTTGTTTCCAAATTCTAAATGCATTGTGCTCACTCTCCTTCAAATTCTGTCACCTGTTTTCATCCAGCCTCCTTAGTCATTAGAGAAACTGTACATCAGCAAGCAGTATTTGGTACTGACTTAATCCGACCAGATGCTTCCTCTCTCTAGCACACATTCAGCAGCTTGTCCAGGGTCCAGTGCTCTAGAAACTGGTACATTTCTTTCGCACCCATGAAAGGTAGCTTGATTTCAGGAATGGCAATAGTTTGGCACTGACTTTGAGGCAATTTTGAGATATCTGAGAGATACCATACAGAACTGGACTTTAGCCCATCTCTGCAGCCTCTTGTATATAATGCCAATTGTCCCCAGATCTAACAAGGATGACCAAGATCCAGGTTATTCCTACTGCAGATACACACTTATATGTAGCACCCCCTGAGCCCATGTCTCATTTTAATGCTATAACTGAATGGGCTAAAATGGAAGGATTTTTTGAGGAATGGAGAGACAAGATGATATTCACATGGGTGCATTTGGCTCTGCAATAGTGTAAGTTGAGATAGCATGCCATTGTGAATGAGACACTAGATGTGGATTCAGGTGTATAGAGCACCAGGCCAAGATCTGGCCTTAGACACTTCCTAGCTGTATGACCCTGGGCAAGTCATTTAACCTCATTTGCCTAGTTCTTATCCTTACTGCTCATGTACCTTAGAATCAATGGACTCTAAGATAGAAGATAAGGTTAAAAAAAAAAAGAAAAATTCAGAAGAGTTGCTCTAACAAGTCGGTTTCAGAGAAAAAAATCTCACTGTTATTATTGTTAATATTATAGATGGTAACATGATGCTTCTAGCTAGGCCAAAGGGAGACTGAGATGAAGGATCTAGGATCTTGGTCAGGATTCAAGAAGGGAGACAAATGAAAAGTTTTAAATTTGTCACTCATTTGGAGGATAGGAAGAGAGTAATGATAGAACACAGGGGAAAAGATAAGAGAGGGAGAAGTGGGACTTGATATAGATAGTAAACAGGGAACAATCTGGTGACATCATGAAGCAATTGCAATGTGACAGGATGGAATGAGAAACCTTTGGGGTTTGTGGCAGGTTGGCCATTATTGGAAGATAGAGTTTTATGTCTTGTTAGTAACTCTCAAAAGGGAGCATGGAAAGGAAAGTGCCTGCAGTACTGTAAAGTTATGATATATAGAGAATCAAGCAGGAGATCATAGATTCAAAGGGGACATTGTAAGATTTTTCAATGAAAAAGGCAATGAGAAGAAAGGTAAATAAACACTTAAAATGAATTTGATTGTCTTCTCATCCTTGACTCTCTGAGTTCTATAGACAGTTTTCTCTGTTGGATCTTCTCCTGCCAGTATGATAGATCCTTTTTATTCTCCTTTAGTTGATCATTGTCTGTATCTTTCCCCTTAAAGCCATGTCCCAAATTCTTCTTTTTCTACATGTTCCCCTCTGGGTGATTTCATCAACCCCATAGGGTTCAATTATCATATTAATGCAGATTCCTGACAGATGTATATATCCAGGCTTACTATCACTCTTAAATTTCAGTTTTAAATCATTTGATGCCTTATGGAAATTTTGAACTAATGATTTTAAAGGAACCTAAAACTCGATATAACCCAAACTGAATTTATTCTCTTTCTTCCAACCCATCACTGTTCCAAACTTTCTTGTTTCTTTAAAGAGTGATGCCATAATTCCAGTCACTCAAGTTCTCAATCATAGAGCCATCCTTGACTTCTCATTCTTCCTCACCCCACTCCATATCCATTTGGCGGCAATTCTTGTCTATTCTGCCTTCACAGCATTTCTACTGCCTGTCCCCTTTTCACTACTCACAACCACTATCTTCCTTCATTGCTGTTATTTAGTTATTTTATTGGTCATGTATGACTCTGGGACTCCATTTGGGGTTTTCTTGGCAAAGATATTGGAGTGGTTTGCTTTTTCCTTCTCCAGCTCATTTTGCAGATGAGAAAACTGAGGCTAACAGGGTTAAGTAACTTCATCCCTCCCATCTGGACTATTGTAATAGCATCCTAATTGGTCTTTTTGCTTCTTCCTTTTGAAATATATCTCTATATATTTGCCAATATGATATTTTTAAATCACAAACTCAGTCATAAAATTTTCTTTTTTAAGGAACTATATAGTTGATAACCTGTTACCTCTGAGGACCAAAGACAAACTCATTTTGGGGGCATTTTTAAAACACATATCTTTCAAGGCATCATTGCCCTTCATGCACTACTCTATAAATTAGACATTGTTCTTCCATCATTATAGTCCATCTGCCATCTTTATGCTTTGATTCAGGCTAGCCCATAATCCTGGAATATGCCCTCTTCATCCCTGCTGCTTGGAATCTCTGACTTCCTTTAAAGTTCACTTCAAGCCTCTCCTCCTTCAATAGCCCTTATTGATGTTCTCAGCTCTTCTTTTCCTCCCCCAAATTATCTTGTTTTCACTTTGTATTTACTTATCTAGTCATATACAGACACATTCCCTCAAGAGAAGAGAAGCTATTTGATGACAGAGAATGTTTCATTTTTGTGTTTCTATTCCCATCACATAATGCATAGTGTCTGGCACATAGCAACTATTTAATAAGTGATTGTTGATTTATTGAATGACTGACTGACATCCTTCTTTTAAAAATGAGGTTATACTTAATGCCAGTCGAGAAAGTAAGCTACTTTGCTTTTGGTAGAAAGAGATCTCTAGCAAATGATCAGATGACTGAAATACCTCATCACTAGTATAGTATGCACCAATGGGATCAAATTCCTGAACTCATCTATGTTCTTCCTCCCTACATGGTTAGGAGACTGATGACAGTTTTATTTCATCTGTTTCTCATCTCTTTAGATGTCTTCCATCTTTAATCTCTATGATGTTAAAATTCTCTTATTTATTTGTAAAAATAGTCTACTCTTGAGGACATTTGGGTCCTTTGTCCCTGAGCCTATGGAACAACTTACATTTATTACATTTTTAAGGGGAAGGGAGAAGTAAGTAGGAAGTAACTGCTCTTTTGTAGCCCGGTATGTACTCGCATTTATCTGGTCTGCCTTTTAAAAAGTAGTCTGATGCTACTAATTTGCTGGCATTAATATTTTGAAGATTAGATTTTTTTAATTTGCAAAAGAGAGAATGTTTTAAATTTGAATTTTAAAACTATTCAGTATGGCTACATTTTCCCCCCAAAAAAACTTTTCAAATGCTCACCTTTATATTTATCTGTAATTTTCTAGTTACAAAGGACTTTAATATATATACCTTGTTTCCTGTTAGATGGCTTTTTACAAAACCATACAGTGTCACTCCCTTGCCAAATGACATGTTGGCATTAGCTTTATAAGGATTTAGGTAGTGAGCTAAAAAGTGTCAGATTGTTGAAGAGAGAACTTAGACTGGGAAAACAAACATAAAAAGGCCAATGAATATGTGCTCTGCATAGCAGCAATGAGATTTCTCCCTCATCATTTGTGTCATTTTCCTTTTCCTTCAGTTAATTCCTATGCCTTTGTGACCCTTCCAAGTTTTCTGACCCCATCTTGAACATGGGATTCATATAGGTAGCCAAGAGAGAACAGAAACAAATTCTGATCCACTGATTTTTTTACTTTAATAGAAAGAATGGGATGGTTTGGACCTCAGCAGATCTAAAACATCTCCTTGCCACTTTCATCACCCTCCTTCTCTTTGAGCTTTCTTCAAGCTCCAAAATTCTTTAATTCCCTGTATCTGTCCTTTCCTTTAAACTGGTACTTCTAGAGACCCATGATACTGAATTTTAACATCTAAGGTTTAGGGGAGGCTGAATCCAAAGATATAGAGGGGTGTCTATTTGGGAAGTAGAAAAGTTATTCATGGAATATCTTATTAGGAGATCCATGCAGTTTCTCACAGGATCATAGATTTAGAGTTGGAATTTACTTAGAGTCTTGGAGACCGCACTTTGCCAATCAGGCAACTGAGGAACAGAGAGGTTTACCCAAGGTCACACATCTAGTAATTATCTGAGGCATGTGTATTTATTCATTTGTTAGACCCTTACTTTCTGTCCTAGTGACAATTCTAAGACAGAAAAGCAGTAAGGGCTAGGCAATGGGGATTAAGTGACTTGTCCAGGATCACATAGTTAGGAAGTGTCTGAGGCCAAATTTGAACCTAGATCCTCCCACCCAATTCTAATCTTGGCACTTTATATATTGTGCTACCTGGCTGCCCCTGAGATAGGTTTTAAATACATCTTCCTGAATTCACATCTAGTATCTCATTCATCATGGTACACTGACTCAATTTACACTAATGCAGAGCCAAATGCACCCATTTGAATGTCTTTTTGTCCCTCCATCCTTCAAAATATTCCATTTTGGCCCATTCATTTGCGATATTAAAATGAGGCATCGGCTGAGGTGGTGAGATTCTTGACACTATTAATTCTGAATTTGATTTCTCATTCTCTTGGGAAACAATATTATGTTAAAAGGTGCTATAGATAATGAAATATTATCAGTATTAAACTTATATTCACTAGACATTATAGCATATTTTTAAAGGGAAGACTAAAGGAATTTACAAGTGTAAATAAATAAGAAAATTATAATAATGGGGGATTTCCCTAAAAGCTTACTTTCTTTTATATATATATATATGTATATATATATATATAAATTATATATATATATGTATATATAAAATCCTTACTATGTATTGGATCTAAGGCAGAAGAGTTGTAAGGGCTAGGCAATGGGAGTTAAGTGACTTGCCCAGGGTCACACAGGTAGGAATATGTCTGAGGCTAGATTTGAACCTAAAAACTCCTGGTTTTAGGCCTAGCTCTCAATCCACTGAGCCACCCAGCTGCCCCCAGTTTCTTTGTTTTGGGTACATAGAGCTCACCTGTATGCTTGACATTTTTTAAAATTTTGTTCCATAGATTTCCTGTATTTTTGCATTTGAATCCTTTTCTCTGAGAATCCACTCTTGTACAGAATCTCTTGTTTTTAGCACTGAATTCTCTATTCTGTAGCTAAATTTGATGAACTGAAGAGCTCTAAGTTTTCTTATTATTTATTTGATATTTCCACATATTCATTAGACTATGAGGTCCTTAAGAAGAGACTATTTTTTGCCTTTCTCTTATATGTCCAGTGCTTAGTACAATACATCTAAAGTGCTTTTATACTGATAATTATATTTTGAGTCATTTCAAAGATCCATGGGGTTACTCCATTCTCATTTCAAGGAATCATACCAGGGCATCTAGGTAGTACAGTGGATAGAGCCACCAGGCCTGAAGTCAAAAGGGCTTAAATTCAAAATTTAGCCTCAGATACTTTGTAGGGGCAAGTCACTTAACCCCAATTTCTCAGCCCTTACTGCTCTTCTGCCTTGGAAATGGATACCTAGTATCAAGACTAAGACAGAAGGTAAAGGTTTCTGAAAAAGAATCCTTTAAAATTTGTGGTGATACTGTTACATTTTTCATAGGATTCTGATTTAATTTCCTCATTCATTTGAAAATACTTGTCTATTGGTATTGCTCTTTTCCTCAACTTTAAGAAAAAGGCTCTCTTCTGTAAGTTTTTATTTTACTTTATTTTTTATGTCTTTATCTTAGAGTGACTACTAAGAATTCCTTCTAAGGCAGAAGGGTGTTAAGGACTAGGCAATTGGGGCAAAATAATTTGCTCACAAGTCACACAGCTAAGAAGTGTCTGAAGCCAGATTTTAACCCAGGTTCTCTCAACTCCAGGTCTGGCTTTCTATCCACTGAACCACCAGGCTGTCCATTCTACCCTATCCCTTAAAGCACCAGATTGGATATGAGGGAAATGCAGTTAGGGCTGAAGGAATGTTGAACAGGGGAGGCTGGGTTCACTGGGATTGTTTGTAATGGAAGAGACCTTTACAATGGTATTGCCATTAAAAACAGTTATTTTTTTAATTTAATGAAGAAATATTAGTTGTTAGTTTTTGTAATTATTCTGGTGGATTTTATTTATATATTGTTTATTGAAATTTTTTGTTTGCTTAAGGATTTTCCATCTTTTAGCTTTTGAAGCTTTAGTGTTCACTAAGGCATTTGCTCCCTGTCCCCTTCTCTCAAACCAATATATTTGGACTATTTCTATGATCCTCAGATTGCAAAGGTAATTAGATGGAATAATACAGCAGGAAAATTAATTGGACACTTTATTTAGCCCTGTTCTCCACCTTTTCTAATCTAATTCTTCTCGGATTCATTGCCCTATCTGAACCTGAATTTCTTCAGTTCATTGTCATGTTGTCTGAAAGCTGTGTGCTGTTCTATGCAGAGATGGGGGGGGGGGTTACCCCAGGCTATAATAAGAGTGGTGACCTGATCTCCTCTCCATTTTTTTCTCATTTTCCCTACTTGATGCCTGCTTCTCCCTCTGAAGAATTAAATAACTGTAACCAACATCAGGCTACTGATGTCTTCTTTCCTACAAAATCTCCTCACCCAGGCTCCATATTTCATAGTTCTCTTTTTTCTTTCTTCATAAGCCTGGAAGATTTTCTGATTCAGAGATCTTTTTCTTCCCTAGAAGTGGGAAGTCTAATGGAAAACTTCCAACAGATTAACTTCAATGGACAGTTCCTAAAATGACAACAATCATATAGGCATATAGGGCTGTTGCTATGGGTCAAGGTATAGAAGAGAAGGGAATGCTAGAGATAAGAATACTATGGAGCACCAAGCTGGATTTCAATTACTTTCTCTATAAGAATTGCATTGTTCAAGTATTTGCAACAGAATAATGAAATATTGGCCATGAAAGACAAGACATGGCCATTTGTATAAAAAATGTTTTAGGTTTCTTATGTGGAAAATATGAATAAATCACATAATATGAAAGACAAAAAAACTAATGTAATGTTAAGTTGAATTAAGATCATAAATTAACCGATTTAGACCTGGAAGGAACAACTAGAAGGTATCTAATCCAACCAGGTCATTGAATTCAATTTCCTCATTATACAGATATACATTTTCCTCATTATACAGACAGTGTACAATTTATATGTCATATAACTTCCTCATTAAACAGACAAGAAATATGTCCCAAAGGTGTAAGTGACTTATCTCAGGTTACATTAGACAACTTGGTGACATCATAGATGGAGTGCTGAACATGCAATATGGAAGACTTGAATGCAAATCCTGATTCAGTCATTTATTATCTATAACCCTGGATAAATCATTTGCCATCTATTAGCCTTGATTTCTGCAAAATCAGAATAATAATAGCACCTACCTCACAGGGTTGATGTAAGGACCAAATGAGGGAATATATCTTAAATCTTAAAGGGTTAAATAAATATTTTTAATAATATTATCATCATCATTAGACTATAAAAAGTATTTAAGAGTAGTAGTGTACAGTATTAGGAAGGCGAGAATATGTTTGGATTCTGCCCTGGTGAATCCATACCTGAAATATCAAATGCAGCATTTTAGAAAAGGCTATCTAAGAGTCAAATGAACTGCTTCAGGAAGTACTGAGTTCCTCCCACACTAGAGGTCATTTAGCATTTACTAGATAAGCACTTGTCAGAGATGCTATCCTAGAGACTCTTGTTCAGTTGTGAATTAAACTAAAAGGCCATTGAGTTTCTTCCAAATACGAGATTCTAGGCATCTGTGACCATCTGGTTTAGCCCTCTACCCTCAAACAGACAAAGGTATTAATTTTCATATTTTACAGATGGGGTGCTCTTCAAGCTTCTTTTCAAACACAAATTCCCATGGAAACGAAAATGAAAAATGAAGATTGAAATCAAAAGTCCAAGCCATTCAGCTCTTTTTTGTTAAAGTCAAAGGCTGAGCAGATGCCAAACAAGAGGGTTGCCTAAGATACATCTGACTTACAGTTCTTCACACTTGTCTCCCTGAATTTCACACACACACACACACACACACACACATGTAGAGAGAGGGGAGGAAAGAGAGAGGACAGAGAGAGAGTAGAAAAAGAGAGAGACAGAGAGAGAGAGAGAGAGAGAGAGAGAGAGAGAGAGAGACAGACGGACAGACAGACAGACAGAGAGAGAGGACTTTCTTTCTTCACTCCTCCAAACTCCACTCAGCCCATTCTCAAATCATGGATTTCATGGTTACCTATACCAAACTGATCTTGCTTTTAATCCAAAAGAGAGCATTCCTTCCCTTTTTCATCTCAACATCTCCTGATGGGAATGAGAAACTAAGGTAACACAAGGACAAGAGAGACACCTACAGAATTTTCACTTCTTCCACAACTTTTGGGGTTTTTTGGAGATCTTCCCTCTAAGCACTATCCTGATTTAATTGATGAGATGAGCTCATGACAGTAGGCTGAGAGCTCTGCTCAGCTCTGGAATGCTGAAAATGCACTTACAGTTGTTTTGTGTGAGAGATGTTTAAGTTCGAAAGCTAATGTAGTGGGGTTTTGGCTTTGGTTTTTCTATTTTTCTTTGGTGGTTTTCTTTGGCCCAAGCTCTTTGTAACATGTTGATTCCCCTACCTACATATACAGACATTCACAATACACAGCTTTTCCAAAGAGTATATAAAAAGAGATCCACCCTTCTAGTTTAACTTTGGGAGAATTGTATACTTGAAAACAGCTTTTGGCTCACATGACTCTTCATCTTGCCTGCTGCAAATATGGGGATTAAGGGTGAAATTAGGTTGGACAAATTAACCCAATGTAGAAGGGGAAGATATTACCCCTAGGCATCGAGGAGAGAGTAGACTAGAAATCAATTGAATGGGACCAAAGTGAACTATATTATTGGCTCTGCTTCAGAGGTCACCCCAGTAAGAGCAGTATCAGAACAAAACCAGACCTAGTGAGGAATTCACAGACACAGGACCTGCTAGAAAGGGAGTTAGCTATTTAATGAGTAAGGAAGTATGCACAGGCCCCTCAGGTCAAAGGTTAACAGGCCAGGTTTCAACTACCTTATTAAGTAGACACAGACCACTGGAGGATGTTCAGGGGGTGAAGTTTTAAATGGGCAATATAAAATCCAATGGATTTTTTTTATTTCTAAATTTAATGAAGATAGCAAAAAAGAACACTTAAGCTCTCGGGAAATTGAAGTCAAGGTTTTACATCCTATTTGGGCACTCTGCCCTGGTTTTGAAGGGCAACATCTCCCAGAGAAATCTGTTCTTAACTTGAGAGGTTGTTAGGCCATGGACAGGAAGGGAGGAGAGTTAAATAGTTCCTATTTTGTTCCCATATTTCATTAAAAAGGGACAAATTCCTTGTCCCCCATAATTACTCCCTAAACTGATAGTCAATGCTGTTTTAAAAAAAGAAGACAGTCTTTAAAAGGATGAAACCTCCTTAACCTATGTAAGATAAATGTTAGATTGTAAAAGTTTCAGCAAAATACAAGATCCAAAGTGCTAAATAATATTCAACTTCTTGCTATGAGTTATTCATCCAGTTTCCACAAAAGTATAAAATCTTGACCCATGGATATTGAGTACACATTTTCTCATTGTAATCTAGTGCTTACCATCCATGTTGAACCTAGCAACAGTGAGAAATTGAGTGTTTTTAGCAGAAATAAACATATCCTTTTGTCATTAAAGGCAAGTTTTCTATTATATACATGGAGAATATGTTCAACTCATGATTCCATAGATAGCTAACTATGGCTCTTTTCTGCTAGACCATGACATAAATACAAGTCAGAAATGTCTGTCTCCTTATAAAAATGTATCCCACTCCCTTCTTGGTTAGGGTTAGGGCATTTAAAGTACCAGCACACCCTCCTCCCTATAAATCTGATATCACAGCAGGCTCTTGAGTATCCGGCGCATGCTTAGGAATTGTTAATATTAGATTTAGAGCTATTTACACTGGCACACATATTGCTTCCTGAAAGATCACATACCAATGAGACTGTGTACAATTCTTAGGACTTAAGTTCACAATTATACAAAATGTTATTCTTCCACTCACTCTTCTAACACTAGATCCTTCATCCAAATCCCAGACACAATGTTTTATGCTGCCTTCCTATCTCAATCCCAGCTCGGATGCATGCCTCTTTGGTCTTTTTAAGCAAACCCTTCCAACCCAAGTCTCTGTGACTCAGGAATGCTCCAACACCGATGGGACAAAAAGCACATACATTTTACAAACACACTCACTAGTATATGTAGGCTGGTAGAGACACAAGCTGCCAACTGCTTCTGTTGATGCTGAAGCCGCAACGACTGAAGACCCACAAAAGAAAGTTCTTGTCACCAAAGGACATGGGTCAGCCACAGACAGCCTAGACCAATGAAATTACAAGTCCAGCAAAGCGAGCAATGTACCACTGGCTACCATCAATGAACCTTCAAGTGATTTATTAGAATTTTAGAAATTTAACATTTTCTTAGAAAGTCGAGAGTACTCTACTATAAAAGTTCTATACACTTATGTCCTCAGAGAGGAGATACAATATGGCTCTGGGTCTATTTGTAAAGTCTGTAGAGCTTAGATGGAACTTCCACAGCCTAAAGGTGGTCCTTTGGATTGAAAGCCAGAACTAGAGACTCCTGTCTGGGTTCAAATCTTGCCTCAGACACTTTCTAGCTGTCTGACCCTCAGCAAGTCACTTAACTCCCATTTGCCCAGCCCTTACCACTCTTCTGCCTTAGAACCAATACACAGTATTGATTTTAAGACAAAAAATAAGAGTTAAAAAAAAGAATTCAGTCACCCATGGACCACAATGAAGTTCTTTAAGATTTTTGTAGGAAACTCAACATATCTGTATAAAATTATCTAATTCTGAATTAAAAATGATTGAAAAAGACCAAATTCTGAGGAATGTACTATATAGTTCATACATCCATATATCCATACTCCATACATAGCTTCTGAAGCCACTCACAGATGAAGTTAAAAACAATTGAGTGAAAATAAAACATTTGGTTAGGAAATCTGCTGTTTAAAAGTGTTGCATATGCTACCTGGCTGCTTATATGAGCTTTGAATAAATCTTTCCAAATTATCTCAAGACTACAAATCCCTACCAAAAAATAATTTTAATAAAGAAAGCCAAATAATATGTTTTTCTTTCTTCAAAATATATCCTTAAAATGTTCTTTCTGGCATAAACAAAGTTTTCCTACTTTACTAGATACTTTAGAGGCACTTCAGCAGGACACAAGAATTTTTATGCTTTCTCTCAGTCCTGCCACAGAGTTGTTTGGTGACACAGATAGATTGTACTCTCTACCTCTTTTCAATTTATAAAATGGGAATTACAATCCCTTCCTTGTAGGAGTCTTAGAAGGACTCATTAGTTATTTATATAAAGGACTGTATTAGTATCATACTCAGCAGTGTCCTCACTACTAGATAAAAACAGCTACTTTTGCCAGAAAAAAAAAGCTTTCATATGATTATCTACCTCAAGAGGCTTTACATAAAAACTCTCCTTGTAATTATTTCCACACTTTAGTCGAATAAAAGGCCATGGTGTGGAAATGCAAAATAAAACAAGGCACTCAGTTCTGACAGTGTAGCTCCAGTAGATAATATAATGTGGCTCTAAAAACAACAGCATTTATTTCCATGGATGCCAGGAGCACGAGCAGGCCTAAAATTAGACCCACTGGTTTTATTTCAGTTTCTGGACACTGCTGAGTGCCAGACAGCAAAGTAGAACGGACTTTACCAATTAGCGGATTCCCCATCCAGTGATTAGCCTCCCAGCCTGTTCATCCTTCCCAACTTCGCAGCCAAATCGCTAGGCCCAAGGATTTTAAGTAACAATGTACTCATGTGTCCCAGGAGGGATTTCTGCCTGGGAATACATCAAGACTCTACTTCTTTAGTCCTTTGTACAAACAGAGCCATGCCACAACCCTCGAAGCCACAACAGAGTATCACAGTATTTTTTTCCCCCTTCAGAGCCATTTGTTTCCCTATTTAATTAAGTCTGGAAGAACATAATTAAGAATTAACCTTAATGACTGAATCATGGGTTGTTAGTTTTCTAAACTGATCATAAAATGCTTGTTAATGAACTGTCACTGATGGGCAGGTAAACCCATAGTCATCAAATAGGAAAGCAAGACTTGTAGAGGTGCAACCTGTCAATTGCTTCTGTGGTAGCTGAAGTCACAGCTACTGAAGATGGAGAAGAGAAAGTTGTTGTCACCAAAGTCCTTGACACCGTCAAACAATTCAACAGAAGAAATGGATATGATTAGCAGAAATGAAATTGGAAAAGCTGAAAGACCATTTGCTTTCTTACTGTACCATAAAGTATTATAGCACCTTTCCATTTGACTTGTGCGTGAAGCCTACTTATGCACTGTTTCCCACTTAGAATGTTAACTACTTGAGAAGGGGAATTTTATTCCTTTTCTACTTGTATGATTGGTGTTTAATACAGTGCTTTGCACATAGTAAGTTCTTACTACCTTTTCACTGATTTATGCAAGTGCTCTGAGTGATCTTCTAAAGTATTCATAATGAAGATTCTTACTTAAAACAGTTCACCCTCAGTTTCTTGGTATTTTCTATTTAAGGAGGGTATAAAAGGTTTTCTATTTGGGGGTTTGGGTAGAGGCTGGTGAATGAACCTGTAGAATACCTGACTCTAAGGAATGACACCAAATCCCTTGTACCTTCTTTCCTCCTTCTCCTCTTTCTGTCTCATTGCTCAGTCTGTGATACAGGACACTGGAGCTAGCCTTCAAAGTATCTCATCACAGTGTCAGTATTGACCTTGGCTGACTTTGGTATCAAAAGTTCTTCTGACTAATGAAGAAGGCTTATTATGCTAAGTGGTACATATGTAGCAATATAACAAATGAATAACATACATATATTGTCCAGTTTCTGCTATAGCAATATCATAGGCACATAATGATAAAAAATGAAAAACTGAATCTGTCTTACAGATGGCTTATAGCTCAAGAGTTAAGACCTTAGACATCACCTAGTCCAACTACTTCATTTTATAGAGAGAGCTCACATGAACTCTGAGGAACTTTATCCCATGCTCCTTCTCACAGATGATTCTCTACTCCCACAGCAAGGCTAAATCTCCGTTAGAGTACTAAGGGTACCACTTTAGTGAGGTTTGATTCTCTAATGCTACTATCTCAAATACTCACTCTCACGTGCTTCCCTCTCAAAATTACAATTAGAGAATAATTTTCTCCAACAAAGCTAAAGCAGCCCTTATAAAAGAGTATTTAGTAAGGTGGTATAGTAAAAAAGTAGCTATAAAATATCCTTTCAAAAGTCTGTGGTACACATTCCCACAAATAACTAAAGAGTCCAAAGGAAAGTGGGCTCTAGTTTAGGGAATCTCATGTGCCAAAGGATGAAATTTCTTTACTGAACTCCTTGTGGAACACTGAATCATCTATCCTTGGCTTCCAAAGGAGGCATTGCCATCAGCTCATCCAGGGTTGCCTCTTAGACACTGATGGGAAGCTAAAAAATCCATTCTGTGCCTGGAATTCCCTTTTCTCTTTGTGTCTATTTTCTATCTTTCTTGGCTTCCTTCAAATCTCAGCTAAAACCACATCTTCTCCAACAAACCTTCACTAGTCTCTGCTACTACCTTCTAAGGTTATCTTCAATAAAATATACATAACATATCTGTACATACTTGGAGTATTGTCTTCCCAATTAGATTGTGAGCTTCTTGAGGGGAGGAACTGGTTTTTGCCTTTGTTTTCATAACTACTACTTAGCATACTCTCTGAAGCATAGAACATAGAAGGCACATAAATTCTTAATAACTGTACTTTATTTCTGAAGCTTGTCAGATTTCCTTTTGGATAATGAGAAGGATTGGGATATGGAGAAGAGAAAGGGAAGTGAAGACCTAGACTATAGTCCCTCTTTCCCCCAGGAAATACTTCCTAAGGAGTTTCACTGGAAAAACAAGTCTGTTCCAACTTCTCTAAAACTATAGTTTTAACTAGATTGGTAATTTATAGAAAACCCCTAGAGTCTAGACAAATTTCCTACACCTATTCACAAAAGATTCCAGCACAACAATACTTCAGTTCCTGCATTTTTATACTTAAAGCCTGTGATTGATTGAAACTTTGAAATCGAAATCTATGTTTGAATAATAGATTGTTTTCACCTGGTTGAGGTACTGCTGTATCTTACTCTTTACTTTAAGTAGATTAGGGTGACTTGATTAAGTAAACCAATCAACTCTACTAACTGCCTAGATGAAAAGGAAACTGAAATTCAGAGAAGTTAAACAATTAAAGTCACCCAGTACAAAGAAGCAGAGCTAGCATTTGAAATCAAGACCTGTGACTCCAAATTCAGGCCTCTTTTCACTGTATTGAGCCTTCCAGGAGGCAGAATTAAGAGAGAGAAATCCACAATCATTAGAGAAAAGAAAAGATATACTAGGGATGACTCTGTTGTAGAAGGATTCATTGCTTTATGAAAAGATGACATAGCATCAACTCCTTTGACAAGGTAACTCCTCCTAATTTTTCAAAAGTGGGTGGAATTCAAATGGAGCACCAAGGTTGAACAGTGGATAAAGAGAGCCCTGGGACCTTAGGAAGGAAGGAAAGTTTAAATCTAGCCTCAGACACTTACTGGCTCTGTAATCTTAGACAAATTACTTAAATCTCAGTTTCATCAACTCTAAAATGGGGATATATAATAACAACAGCTACCATGCAAGATTATTAGGGGGAACAAATGAGATAATGTTTATAAAGAGCTTAGCATACTGTCTGACACATAATGAGGCACTTTATAAATGCTTATCCCCTCCCTCCAATTAGCAATATTCCCACCAATTTCATTAGGAACTTGTGTTTTGTCAAAGAATATATTGTTGTTGTTCAATCATTTCAAGTCATGTCTGACTCTTCTTGACCATATTTGGAGATTGTCTTGGTAAAGATATTGGAGTGGTTTGCAATGTCCTTCTTTAGCTCATTTTACAGATGAAGAATTGAGAACAACAAAGTTAAGTGACTTGCCCAGAGTCACCCAGCTAGTAAGTGTCTGAGGCCAAATTTGAACTCATGAAGATGGATTTTCCTTATTCCAAGCCCAGTGCTCTATCCACTGTAGCACCTGGCTACCCTCAAGTAAAGCAACTTACAAAGATAAGCTCCCTTTTCCAGATGGAGAAGTGGAAGAAGAATCCTTTTTTAATTTCAAATTTGGTTTTCTTTTATGCATATTCCTCTCTTTAAATGTAGATATACATCTTCAAAATGCAAGAAATGTCTAAAAGGAAAAAAATCCACCACCGTATTTCAGCACACATATGTAGAATAGCAAACACTGTTAGATTCTCAAATTAGGGGAAAATTCAGGTAGACATTGCCCTCCATAGCCAGCCACACAATCTGATTATGCCAAAGAACTAGCAGTTAGACTGAATCTTTTAGAGAACATGGAACAAAACCCTAGATTATGAATCACACACTGAAATCACCTCTAAAAGTCAGTCCCTCAAAAGGACTGCAGGTGTGGTACTTATGATGAAGGGAGAGAAGGTACCTCTTTCTCTTAACAACACAATAAATAACATGAGTAATTGAAATGGAAAATGGTTCATGTTGTGATATTATTGATAAAGGGGAAAAAATAGACATCATCCAAAGGGCAGGATAAAGATCTCAATTAAGGTTGAAGAGTCCGGTTTTGTTTGTTTGTTTGTTTGTTTGTTTTATTGTTGTTGTTTTTCCCAAAGGTTACACAGGTGAGGTCAATCTATTCTGTTTCTTACTTATTATTTGGAAAACTTTCTTAACATTTCTATATGGCAATTCCATACTTCAGGATCCAGCATTTCACTCTTTAACTTAGTTTTTTACTGCACCTACAGCAAGAAGCAATTTGATTCCTCTTCTTTCTCAGACCAGAAGCATATAAAAGCATAAAAGAATGATGCTGGGAAATTTGACATGAACCCTGGAAATAGTGTGTCCACTGACAAGGGTGCCTAAATTTACATTAAATTTTAAACTTTCAATATCATTTCTATATTTGATTTTATTTCCTCTTCTGCTCTTTTAAATTTGACTGCTAAATTTGTAATACATAATTTCCAAAGAAGATTCTTCTTTAAAACAAGTTAGTCAAAAAACTAGAATGACTTAGAGTGCAGCGAGGTTTGTGTAGGCAAAAGACACAAACAGCTGCCAAGAGATTTAGTCCCTGAATATATACAGGTCCATATAAAATATGTTGTCTATGACTAGTAAATAAACTGAACCCTTTTGCACCACTTCTGCCTTTTCCTGGATACCTATTACTCCTGGATAAAGCAAAAGATATGTTATTACAGAGATTTAAGGCCTTTTTGGCAGAAGAAGATGCTTTTTTCAAAGTGGAAGTTTGTCAAACAAGAAATCTGTAATTCAATGCGTAAGTCAATTTGTAATACTATGCGCAATTTCTCTCCAGGCACCACTTTGCTGAGAAAATATTACTGTGATTGCATCTTATCCTTGTGAAATAATCCCCACACAGTGAAATGAGAAATCATGAGCATGAAATAAATTGACTTGCTCACTGTAACAGAAATCACTAAGAAAATGTTCTTTAACTATATGTTTCCTGTTTAGATGAAGCTATTTTTTGCCTTAAGTGGAAAAAAAAGGTATTGAGTATTACTGATTCTCTGATAAATATACTTTCTATTCATGCCATAGGTTCAATTTTACCGTCAGCATCTGGAACTTGGCTTAAATATATGTCAAGAAGCATTTCGTCATGATACAGTAGAATAATCATCATTTGAAGTAAAAAACAAAACAAAACTGGCTACCAATACAAACTCCAATATTCAACAGCTGTGTTACCCTGATAAAATTATTGAGACTCAATTTCTTTATTTGTAAAAGGTCTAATAATTTTACACTATTTAAATCACAAGTTTCTTATAATAAAGCCCCTAAAGAATTTTTAAAATCATTCAGCATCATCAAGAAGTAGGTCAGATTTCTCCATCATTCTCCCTTGCCAGGACAAGCCAGCTAAAGAGAAGCATAATAGTATCTCAAACCTTGGACTTCTGGTCAAGATGGTGGCTTAGAGAAAGCTAAAGTCCAGATCTCCTGAAACCTTTCCTTACCGATCTCAAACTGAATGCTCCTAGAGCACTGAAATTCAAAATGATCAACAGCATAGACCCTGGGAGTCCTCCTCCTGGACCTGGACCTGGATCAAAAGGTATGCCCCCCCCAAAAGCCAGAACCCGAGACCACTTGGACCTAAGGGATAGGCAGAAGGAAGGTCCTAGGACCCATCCCCCCCAACCCAGAGCTCCGAGTCTGAGTCCGAGGCAACAGAGGCAACCTCAGAGCCCCACGGCCTGCTATTCTGAAGGCCACATCCTGAAAACAACCTAACCCAGTCGAGGGGGCATCCAGACAGCAGGGAAACAGAGAGAGACCAGGGAGCTCATAACCCCCTGGCTGGATCCTTCCATCAGAATCTCAGTTCAACCCAGGGAAAGCTAATCTTCTTATCAGTAGCCCTCGCCCTGAGCCCAGGGAAGCCACGGCCCCTCCCCCTCAGAGAGCAGGGTCTTCGGAAACAACAATAACTCTCAGGGCTGGCAAAAGGATCCCAGGGCCTGCTATTCTGAAGGCCTCTTCCTGAAAACAACCTGACCCAGTCGAGGGGGCACTCAGACAGCAGGGAAACAGAGAGACGGGGAGAGCTTATAACCCCCTGGCTGGATCCCTCCATCCTAGTCTCAGGTCCCTACCTCAGGGCACACTCAATTCAACCCAGGGACACCAGCAATTCCCGGCTTCCCGGGGAAGACATAACAACAACTTCATAGAAAGGACAATCTGCCTGGGGCTAAAACCTCTGAACACCAGACAGAGATAAGAAAAGCTAATTCTCCCCCACTCAGATAGAGATGGCAAACGACACTGAAGCACAAAAGCACCCAAATTCCAAAAATAAAAACCAAAAGAAGGGGGCAACTTTGGATACATTTTAGGGAGCAAAAATACAAAACACAGAGGAGACAGAAGAGGAAACACAAGCAAATGCCCCAAAACCTTCCAAAAGAAATGGAAACTCTTCACAAACCCATGAAGAATTTGAATCAGAAATGATCAAAAAGATGGAAGCCTTCTGGGAGGAAAAGTGGGAAATAATGCAAAAGAAATTCACGCATCTACAAAACCAGTTTGACCAAACTGAAAAGAAAATCCAGGCCTTAAAACAAGAACTAATAAAGCAAAACCAAAAGACCAAGAAACTAGAAGACAACATAAAATATCTCACTGACAAGGTGACAGATTTGGAAAATAGAGGGAGAAGAGATAATTTAAGAATAATTGGACTTCCAGAAAAGCCAGAAATAAACAGCAAACTCTACATCGTAATACAAGATATAGTTAAAGAAAATTGCCCAGAGATTCTAGAACAAGGGGGCAATACAGCCACTGACAGAGCTCACAGAACACCCTCTACACTAAACCCCCAAAAGACAACTCCCAGGAATGTAATTGCCAAATTCCAAAGCTCTCAAACAAAATAAAAAATCCTACAAGAAGCCAGAAAAAGACAATTTAGATATAAAGGAATGCCAATCAGGATCACACAAGACCTTGAAAGTTCTATTCTGAATGAACGTAAGGCATGGAACATGATCTTCAGAAAGGCAAGAGAGCTGGGTCTTCAACTAAGAATCAGCTATCCAGCAAAACTGACTATATACTTCTAAGTGAAAGTATGGGCATTCAACAAAATAGAAGATTTCCAAGTTTTTGCAAAGAAAAGACCAGAGCTCTGTGGAAAGTTCGATATCGAAAATCAAAGAGCATGGAATACCTGAAAAGGTAAATATGAAGGAAAGGGAAAAGGAGAAAAATGTTATCTTCTTCTTTTACTCAAACTCTCTTCTATAAGGACTATATTTATATCAATCTATGTATACTAACATGTGGGGAAAATGTAATGTGTAAATAGGGGGAAAAGAAAGACAAATAGAATAATCTTTCTCACACAAAGATTCACACGGGAAGGGGAGGGGAAGAAAACCCTTATAAGAAGGAGAAGAAGAGAGTTTTTACTTAAACCTTACTCTCAGGGAAATCAACTCTGAGAGGGAAGAACATCCAGATCCATTGGGATCTTGAATTCTATCTTACCCAATAAGGGTAGGGAGAAGGGAAAACCAAGGAGGGGAGGGGGAGAGGGAAAACAAAAGGGGAGGAAAAGAGAGGGGGGAGGGGGAGAGAACAAAAGGGGAGGGACTAAAAAGGGAAACATATAAAGGGAGGGGATAAGGGGGACTGATTTAAAGTAAATCACTGGACTAAAAGGTAGAGCCGAAGAAAAAAAGGTTAGAATTAGGGAAGATTATCAAAATGCCAGGGAGTCCACAAATGACAGTCATAACTTTGAATGTGAATGGGATGAACTCACCCATAAAACATAGACGAATAGCAGAATGGATTAGAATCCAAAACCCTACCATATGTTGTCTTCAAGAAACACACATGAGGTGGGTTGACACCCACAAGGTCAGAATTAAAGGATGGAGTAAGACCTTCTGGGCCTCAACTGACAGAAAGAAGGCAGGAGTTGCAATCATGATATCTGATAAAGCCAAAGCAAAAATAGACCTGATCAAAAGGGATAGGGAAGGTAATTATATTTTGTTAAAAGGGACTTTAGATAATGAGGAAATATGACTAATCAACATGTATGCACCAAATAATATGGCACCCAAATTTCTAATGGAGAAACTAGGAGAATTGAAGGAAGAAATAGACAATAAAACCATATTAGTGGGAGACTTAAACCAACCATTATCAAATTTAGATAAATCAAATAAAAAAATAAATAAGAAAGTGGTAAAAGAAGTGAATGAAATCTTAGAAAAATTAGAATTAATAGACATATGGAGAAAAATAAATAGGGATAAAAAGGAATACACCTTCTTCTCAGCACCACATGGCACATTCACAAAAATTGACCATACATTAGGTCACAGAACTTAGCACACAAATGCAGAAAAGCAGAAATGATAAATGCAGCCTTCTCAGATCACAAGGCAATAAAAATAATGATCAGTAATGGTACATGGAAAACCAAATAAAAAACTAACTGGAAATTAAACAATATAATACTCCAAAATCGTTTAGTTAGAGAAGAAATAATAGAAACAATTAATAATTTCATCGAGGAAAATGACAATGGCGAGACATCCTTTCAAACCTTTTGGGATGCAGCCAAAGCAGTAATCAGAGGTAAATTCATATCCCTGAGTGCATATATTAACAAACTAGGGAGAGCAGAGATCAATCAATTGGAAATGCAAATTAAAAAACTCAAAAGTGATCAAATTAAAAACCCCCAGCAGAAAAGCAGACTAGAAATCCTAAAAATTAAGGGAGAAATTAATAAAATCGAAAGTGATAGAACTATTGATTTAATAAATAAGACTAGAAGCTTGTATTTTGAAAAAACAAACAAAATTGACAAAGTACTGGTCAATCTAATTTTAAAAAAGGAATGAAGAAAAGCAAATTAACAGCATCAAAGATGAAAAGGGGGACAGCACCTCTGATGAAGAGGAAATTAAGGCAATCATTAAAAATTACTTTGCCCAATTATATGGCAATAAATACACGAATTTAGGTGACATGGATGAATATATACAAAAATACAAACTGCCTAAAAAACAGAAGAAATAGAATTCTTAAATAATCCCATATCAGAAAAAGAAATCCAACAGGCCATCAAAGAACTTCCTAAGAAAAAATCCACAGGGCCTGATGGATTCACCAGTGAATTCTATCAAACATTCAGAGAACAGTTAATCCCAATACTATACAAACTATTTGATATAATAAGCAAAGAGAGAATTCTACCAAACTCCTTTTATGACACAAACATGGTACTGATTCCAAAACCAGGCAGGTCAAAAACAGAGAAAGAAAACTATAGACCAATCTCCCTAATGAATATAGATGCAAAAATCTTAAATAGGATACTAGCAAAAAGACTTCAGCAAGTGATCAGAAGGGTCATCTACCATGATCAAGTAGGATTTATCCCAGGGATGCAGGGCTGGTTCAATATTAGGAAAACACAAGCAAACCAACAAGAACCACATGATTATCTCAATAGATGCAGAAAAAGCCTTTGATAAAATACAACACTCATTCCTATTAAAAACACTAGAAAGCATAGGAATAGAAAGGTCGTTCCTAAAAATAATAAACAGTATATATCTAAGACCATCAGCTAATATCATCTGCAATGGGGATAAACTAGATGCATTCCCAATAAGATCAGGAGTGAAACAAGGATACCCATTATCACCTCTACTCTTTGACATTGTACTAGAAACACTAGCAGTAGCAATTAGAGAAGAAAAAGAAATTGAAGGCATCAAAATAGGCAAGGAGGAGACCAAGTTATCACTCTTTGCAGATGACATGATGGTCTACTTAAAGAACCCTAGAGATTCAACCAAAAAGCTAATTGAAATAATCAACAACTTTAGCAAAGTTGCAGGACACAAAATAAACCCACATAAATTATCAGCTTTTCTATATATCTCCAACACAGCTCAGCAGCAAAAACTAGAAAGAGAAATCCCATTCAAAATCACCTTAGACAAAATAAAATACCTAGGAATCTATCTCCCGAGACAAACACAGGAACTATATGAACACAACTGCAAAACACTCTCCACACAACTAAAACTAGACTTGAGCAATTGGAAAAACATTAACTGCTCATGGATAGGATGAGCCAATATAATAAAAATGACCATACTACCCAAACTTATTTATCTATTTAGTGCCATACCCATTGAACTCCCAAATATTTCTTTACTGATTTAGGAAAAAACATAACAAAATTCATCTGGAATAACAAAAGATCAAGGATATCCAGGGAAATAATGAAAAAAAAAACACATATGATGGGGGCCTTGCAGTCCCTGACCTTAAACTATATTACAAAGCAGTAGTTATCAAAACAATTTGGTACTGGCTAAGAGACAGAAAGGAAGATCAGTGGAATAGACTGGGGGAAAGCGACCTCAGCAAGACAGTATACAATAAACCCAAAGATCCCAGCTTTTGGGACAAAAATCCACTATTTGATAAAAACTGCTGGGAAAATTGGAAGACAGTGTGGGAGAGATTAGGAATAGAGCAACACCTCACACCCTACACCAAGATAAATTCAAAATGGGTGAATGACTTAAACATAAAGAAGGAAACCATAACTAAATTGGGTAAACACAGAATAGGATATATGTCAGACCTTTGGGAGGGAAAAGACTTTAAAACCAAGCAAGACATAGAAAGAATCACAAAAAGTAAAATAAATAATTTTGACTACATCAAATTAAAAAGCTTTTGTACAAACAAAACCAATGTAACTAAAATCAGAAGGGAAACAACAAATTGGGAAAAAATCTTTATAGAAACCTCTGACAAAGGTTTAATTACCCAAATTTATAAAGAGCTAAATCAATTGTACAAAAAATCAAGCCATTCTCCAATTGATAAATGGGCAAGGGACATGGATAGGTAGTTATCAGATAAAGGAATCAAAACTATTAATAAGCACATGAAGAAGTGTTCTAAATCTCTTATAATCAGAGAGATGCAAATCAAAACAACTCTGAGGTATCACCTTACACCTAGCAGATTGGCTAACATGATAGCAAAGGAAAGTAATGAATGCTGGAGGGGATGTGGAAAAGTTGGGACATTAATTCATTGCTGGTGGAGTTGTGAACTGATCCAACCATTCTGGAGGGCAATTTGGAACTATGCCCAAAGGGCGACAAAAGAATGTCTACCCTTTGATCCAGCCATAGCACTGCTGGGTTTGTACCCCAAAGAGATAATGGACCAAAAGACTTGTACAAAAATATTCATAGCTGCGCTCTTTGTGGTGGCCAAAAATTGGAAAACGAGGAGATGCCCATCAATTGGGGAATGGCTGAGCAAATTGTGGTATATGTTGGTGATGGAATACTATTGTGCTAAAAGGAATAATAAAGTGGAGGAATTCCATGGAGACTGGAACAACCTCCAGGAAGTGATGCAGAGCGAAAGGAGCAGAACCAGGAGAACATTGTACACAGAGACTAATACACTGTGGTATAATCGAATGTAATGGGCTTCTCCGTTAGGGGCGGTGAAATGTCCCTGAACAATCTGCAGGGATCTAAGAGAAAAAACACTATTCATAAGCAGAGGATAAACTGTGGGAGTAGAAACACCGAGGAAAAGCAACTGCCTGACTACAGCAGTTGAGGGGACATGACAGAGGAGAGACTCTAAACGAAACTCTAATGCAAATATTAACAACATGGCAATGGGTTCGAATCAAGAACACATGTGATACCCAGTGGAATCACGTGTTGGCTATGGGGGGTGTGGGAGTGAGGAAAAGAAAATGATCTTTGTCTTTAACGAATAATGCTTTGGAAATGATCAAATAAAATAATATAAAATTTAAAAAAATAGTATCTCAAACCTTAATAAAATCAATACACAGTGAAGAACCATCCTGAGAGAAGTTAAGGCCAAAGTTTGGCTAAGGAAAGATATCAAGATCCTTAGCCAAACATTTGAAAGGGTGGAGGATTGCAACCACAGTGTCCTCAGATCTTTGGCTAAGAACCTGAGAGAAGCTGAAGAGCAGGATGTGTATGACCTCCATGGTCACTTACACAATATGGATGGGTTCCTAGCACTCCAAAGATGAGTGCTATAAAGAAAAACGGGCGGCCCTCATTAAGGAGTTTGAGACAGAAAGGAAGATGGTCATTAAACAACATGAGAAAAAGATGTTCTACCTCCAGAACATTTTCCTGGCCATGGAGCAGAACTTCATGCTGAATATAAAGTTAAGCTGGATTTCCAAAGCATGTGGGATGACCTCAAAAATAAGAATCTGGAAGAGAAGCATTTTCCATGAATGTAATTAGAAAGCACAATGGAAAATTGGTAGAGAAGTCTCCAGGAGACCCTATGAGTAATACAGATGCCACAGAAGACTAGAAGCTTATCTTTGAGACCTTGAAGTCAAGGGATGATAAGAGCTCTAAAATGATAGAGATGTAGAAGAAAAAAAATATATATATATAGAAAATTCAGGACTCCCTTGCTATCCCTGCCCTATAAAATCATCATACACATCTGGAAGAATGAGAAACAGAAATAACATATCCATGAAGACAAAGACCTGCCCCATCGGCAACTTCAAAAACTCAAACAACAAATGAATTGAGCCAAGTCAAGAGCTTGGTGGAACTTGACCAAACTGGAAGAGAGAAGTAAAAGAGTAATCTCACCATCAAAGCCCTGAGAAAAATTGTAAGAAGGTAGATCTCATTCACAAGCTTGCTGAGATATATAGGAAGTTTGAAACAGAAGACAAGGAAGTCCTGCCCTTCTGTTCCTCAATGTTGACAGCAGAGGAACTTCAGAAAATGGAAATAAATTATGAGGAACCAACAGTGGAACTTCCTAATTTGATGGAGAAGTACACGAGTTTGGAGAATTTCTAGAAAAGATATAACAAGGTAAAGTAGGAGCAACTAAGCCTAGAATGAAGATGAACTCAACTGCTAGAAAGCAATAAGAAACTTAGGCGTAAGCTGAAATAGTACCTAGACAGTATCTCAGTGAATGATGAAGTCTGAGACAGCTCAACCCACTATTTATTGTCAACAAAGCAGTAACATACCCCCAATCTGAACAGAGGGTATCCCATGACATACTATCTGGAGCATCATGTGGTTACACACTCTGACACCTTCTTCAGAGATGTCCTTAGGGGACCAGTCTCAGTCAATAGTAACTTGATATTAAAGGTTTTCATGAAGATCCTGTGTATATCATAGCTTTAAGTTTCTTCTTTAGTTAGTCATATTAAAATGCTATCACTATAAAGGAAAAAATGTCTTCCTATACTGAGTCTTATATAACCCCAATAAATTTAGTGAAGATAGGGGAAATCCCTTTATCATGACCTTACAGTAGAATCTTGACCTCAGCTCTCAACTCTGTCCCCAAGCAATGCAATTAGGATGCTGGGTAGCCAGTAGACAGATTCTATCTTTTAGATCCAGTTTTTTAATGGAAAAAGCCAAGGTCAACTTTGGAATAGAAGATGGAAAAAACAGTTTCCACATTTCTCCTGACAAGACTTAAATCTGAATGACTCTACCCAGTCTCATATCACTTACAAAAACAACCCAGAAGAAACAAGTGAATAAAACGGTTAAAAAAAAAAACAAAAACAAGAAGCATTATTTTTTTTACTTCTCTAATGAACTTAGCATGTATTTATCCCTTTATATGTTATACTCCTCCTAGATAAGAAGTCCTGTGAAGGCAAAGGTCATTGATTATCTAAAAGTTGTATCTCCCCTGCCACTTAGCACAATGCTCTGAACTTAAATATTTGTGGAATGGAATGGAATGTATGTGGAAGATTTCTGAGTAACAGAATTTACCTGTTGATTCTTGTCTGTTTTGAGCAGGTCCCCTCCCTACCTTTGTACTCCTTCACCAATATCACAAGAATATGTGTCAATAATTTGGCAACTTAAAAAGGTTGTAAAAGACTAGGGCATCAGCAAAATCATAATTTGTTCTGGTCACCAGTTCCTTTGTGATCTGTGATTATATATAAGTCAACATAACAAGTATGAGGATTTATTAAGACTTGCTACAGTGGAGAAGATAACCCTATCTTGGTACAAAAGAAGGAGAGTGTAAACTGGAAGAGATCATATCAATCTAAAAGTCCAGTGGGCACCCTTACCATGGTATCTATGAAGCAACAAGACCTAAGGGCCCAAGATAACATGCGTACTAGTTGCCAATAAATGAATTAAAGTGGAGAGGATTATAGGATATCCAGAAGCCCTAAATAACAAGAATGGAAGGAAACTGATGTTTGTCCAACTTAAATTAATATTTAAAAGCTTATGTATTTATACTTCAATAACTTTCTTGCATAGCCCTCAGCACAAAAGAAGCACCAGGTTTATAGAAGACCTTCTGACTTGGTCTCCCTACTGAATCATGGACCCCCAGAGACTTTTTCTTAGTTATTTTCTCTTTCATGTTTTTCATTTGGGAACCTATATGTAGCAAAATATTTATAGTAACTCTTTTTGTGATGGTATAGAAAATTGAAGGGATGCCCATCAACTGGAGAGTAGATGAATAAATTATGGTACATGATTGTAATGGAATATTATTGTGCTATAAGAAATGATAAAAAGGTTACTTTCAGAAAAACCTGAAAAGACTTACTTGAATTAATACAAAGATAAATGCGCAGAACCAGGAGAATAGTATGCACACTAACAGTAATACTCTACGCTGTACAATTGTGAATGACTTATCTATTCTCAGCAATACAAATATCCAAGACAATACAAAGAACTTATGATGAAAAATGCTATTCCCACAAAAAAACTGTTGGAATCTGATTACAAACTGAAGATTATGGGGGCTTTTTTGCTTGTTTTAGTCTTTGTTTTCTTTCCAAACATGACTACACATATATAATTTATATCAAAATGTGGGGTAGGAGGGAAAGAGAATTTGGAACTCAAAATTAAAAAAAATATATTATTAAAATGGTTTTTACATGTAATTTGGAAAAATATAATATTTTTCTAAAATTTGCCCTTTTTGTTCCTTTTAATTTTTTTAAAAATGGAAATATTCAGAAAGAGGCTATTATGTGATTTGACCTTAATTCCATTTGTCCTAGGAATAGAATTGTATTTTCTATTAAGAAGATAAATATGATCAAGATGCACAAGGAAAGTTAACAAGGACTAGGTAGTCTTGCAGCTTCAAAATAGGTTCAGGATAGGGACCAGAGCACCATACTTTGTCAAATAATTCCAGCCTAATACTTCATGCAAACACTGGACAATAATTAGTTGTTGGTTAAAACTATGCTCAAGACACATTAGGCATTCCAGTATTCAGAGCAGCTAGGTGTTGAGGAACTTGAAAAGAAGAGCTTAGTTTAAATCTTTCCACAGAAACACATATCAACTGTTTGACCCTGGGTAAGTCACATAACTGCTTTGTGCCTCAGATTCATCATGTGTAAAATCAGGAAATAGTATCACCATATTAGGGATCTACTTACTGGCCCAATTTAAAAGGGAACAAATGGTAAATTTTTAAATTTGAACATTAAACTTCAAAAATTGGAAACTCTACAAATCAGGGCTTAGGTTGTTATTTTTTTTATTGTTAAGACTTAAGGAAGTGATAAACAGTACAAATTCAACTTTAAAAGTGTCTTGTTTTCTTTTTCTTTTTTTATTATTATAACAATGCACCTATCTTACAAGGCTGTTGTTAGAATCAAATGAGAAAACATATAGAAAAATGCTTTGTAAAACATAAAAGTGCTATATAAATGCTAGTGTTGATTATGATTTCTCTTATTTTTAGATGTACTGATATGTCTTTAAGTTCCCTTATAAAACCAACTCTTAACTTAGGTGCCTTATAATTTTTTTTAAGAAGTAAGACTTTGAGGAGTAGTCTACTCAAATAATTGACATGTCAAAAAACTGTCAGTTAAGAAATTTTCATATGCAAAAATAATATTGATTGTATCTTGATGCACCAAGATTTTACCTTTCCTTCTCCATTACATAAAATAGGATTCAAGGCCTAGATGAATAGACTACTACAAAACAATAGTGCTCACCCTTAGCAGTTGAAAGGGTTGAAATATGAAGAATGTTTATCAAAACTCTAATAACATCAAACCTCCAAATCAAGTGTACACTTTTTAGTATGTTTCCTGTTGCTATGAAGTACATTGCTGCCGGTGTATGGGCACTGGAACAGAAGGATTTAGGGAAGCTAAAACAGTAATTCCAGAACTATTCCAGATTATCCATCATATATTTATTCAAGGTAAATAATTAAGATTTCCTAGAGCAATCCAGGTATGGCCTCACATACTATGAAAGTGAACCAACTACAATTAAATAAATTAATACATAGCAATAACAAAACAACATAGCAAACATTGGGGACAGAAAGAATCTGGTAGTGTATATTCATGAAAAAAAGGAAGTCAAAACACACTTCCAGCTGGGAGTCAAGATGACAGTGTAGAAGCAGCAAAAGTTCAGACCTCTGAATACCCTTTCTTACCAGTTACAAACTAAATGCTCCTAGGGGACTGAAAATCAAACCCAACAACAAGACAGAGCCAAGGAATCCTCCTGCTGAACTCAATTCTAAAGGTATGTCCCCCAAAAGCTGGAATTTGAGAACACTCAGGTTTAAGGGGAAGGCAGAAGGCAGATCCCAGGACCCTCCCACCCCCCACCTAGAGCACTAAGCCTCCAGCGGCAGCGAGAACTTCTGGGAGGACAAAAGCGCTGGTCTGGAGGGTGTACCTTGCAGGCAGGGCTGTGCCAGGCTTAGAGTCTCAAACACAGGCAGTGGGGAAGGAACTAGAGAGGGAGTTCATAGAGGGCAGCCTGGTCACAGAGGCGGAGACCCTCCATATTGCTCCAGCCTTCCAGGAGGTTTTAGCCTCAGAGCATATCCAGCCCAACCTAGCTGAACTTAATCCCATCAAAAGTCTTCAGAGGGCAGGGAAATCCAAGCACCAACACCCCTCCCTCACAGACTGCTAGACATTAATCCTATTAAAAGCCTCCAGAGGACAGGGAAGCTCAAACTCTAACACCCCTCCCCCACAGACAGCACAGAGAGATCTCCTGGCAAAGCTCCAAGAGGGGAGACTGTCAGAAAACCCCAAAACCAAAAAAATGAGAGGAGCAAGAGCACAAACAAATATGGGGAGTAAAGAAGGGGTAAATATGAGCAAACAACAGAAACAGAGAAAAAGAAATTACAATCGACAGCTTCTATACAGGCAATGAACAAAGAGTAAACAGGACAGAGGAGGAAGGATCATCAAACAATAAATCAGAAATCCCAGCAAAATGGATACAGGCTTTGGAAGAACTCAAAATGTAATTCAAAACACAATTAAGAGAGGCTGAAGACAATTGGGAAAAGAACTTAAAACCTAAGATAAGTCATCTTGAAAGAGAAAATAGTGTCTTCAAAGCCAAAATCAACCAGCTTGAAAATGAGGCAAAGGAGATGAAAGATGAGGAAAAGGAGATGAGAGATGAGGTAAAGAGAATGCAAGATGACCTCCAAAGAAAATCCGACCAAAAGGAAAAGGACGACCAAAAAACTAAGGATGAAATCCAGTCTTTAAGAAACAGAATACAACAACTAGAATTAAGTGACCACACAAGGCAGCAGGACACTATAAAAGAAAACCAAAAGAATGAAAAAATTGAGGAAAATATGAAGCATCTCATTCACAAAACACAAGATTTAGAAAATCATTCAAGGGAAGAAAATTTAAGAATCATTGGTCTACCAGAAGACCATGACAAAAGAAAAAGCCTAGACATAACACTACAGGAAATTATTCAAGAAAACTGCCCTGATATTCTAGAACAAGAGGGAAAAGTGGAGATTGAAAGAATCCACAGATCACCTCCTGTAGTTAATCCCCAACTGACAACACCCAGGGATGTTGTAGCCAAATTCAAGAACTATCAGACCAAAGAAAAAATATTACAAGCTGCCAAGAAGTCATTCAGATACCATGGAACCACAGTGAGAATAAAACAGGATCTGGCTGCATTTACACTGAAGGACCAAAAGGCATGGAATATGACATTCCAGAAAGCAAGGAAACTAGGTCTACAACCAAGAATCATCTACCCAGCACAACTGACTATATTCTTACAGGGGAAAGTATGGCAATTCAACAAAATAGAAGAATTCCATGAATTTGTAAAGAAAAGACCATACCTGAACAGAAAAGTTGATGCCCAAGCACAGACCTCAAGAGAATCATCAAAAGGTAATTAAAAAAGAGGGGGAAAAGAAAAAAAAAACTTTTCTAAGAGACTCAATAAGTTAAAATATGTATCCGTATAAGAAAAGAGGTCATTGGTAACTTTAAAAAATCTTTATTATCAGCTAGATAGTTAGAAGAATTACACCTAGAGGGAACAGTGACAAATAGGATGAAATGACAAGACATGAATAGGTATATAGAGATATGTATGCATAAATACATATACGTGTGTGTATGTATATATATATATATATTATATATATATACAACTAGAGCTAAAAAAGAGGTTAATACTAAAAGAAATGGGAAAAGAAACAAAAGGGGGTAAATTTATATGTCACAAATAAGGTCCTGGAGGAGTGGGGGAACACATCAATACACTGGAAGGGTACAGAGGTTGGAGATAGAAAATACTCAACTCTAACATGCATTGAAATTGACTCAAAGAGGGAAGAACAATCCAATCCATTGGGGCAGAGAATAGATTTGGGCCCTATAGAGGAGTAGAAGGGTAATAAACAGACTGGTGGGGAGGGAAGCAATACAAGGGAGGGAGAGATTGGGGGGGGGTCGTTTTCAAAATACTGCAAAGAAAATAAGGGGAGATTAAGAAGGGAGGTGGACAGAAAGGGAAGTAAAATAACAGTGGGAACTAGGGGAACTGATTAAAAACAAACATTGTTATAGAAGAAAATAGTGAAAGAAGAAAAGGCAGGACTAGGAGTAGAAATCAAAATGCTGGGAAATATACAGCTGGTAATCATAACTCTGAATGTGAATGGAATGAATTCACCCATAGAAAGCAAGCGAATAGCAGAGTGGATTAGAATCCCAAACCCCACCATATTCTGTCTACAAGAAACACTCATAAGGAAAGTGGATACACATAGGGTGAAAGTAAGAGGATGCAGCCAAGTCTATTGGGTATCAACTAATAAAAAGAAGGCAGGAGTTGCAATCATGATATCTGACAAAGCAAAAGAAAAATTAATCTAGTTAAAAGAGCTAAGGAAGGGAATTACATCCTGATAAAAGGCAGTATAGACAATGAGGAAATATCACTACTCAAAATGTGTGCACCAAATGGCATAGCATCCAAATTTCTAAAGAAGAAACTAGAGGAGCTCAAGGATGAAGTATATAGAAAAACTATACTAGTGTAACAAGGGAATCACTTTAAAAGACTGATATATATTAATTTAAGGTCGCCAAGGAATCAGCTATGTAATTCCTAAATGAAAAACTCAAGTCAGCCGTCAGCCTTTTTTGGAGTTTAATTACAATAGGAGCAAGAAAGGAATTAGAGATAGAGAGAGAGAAAAAGGGAGAGAAGGGAATAGGGCTTAAATACCCCTTCTGTTTAGGCTGGGCCAAAAGGCCCAAGCCCTTAGATAGCTGGGGCAAAGAAAAGAGATCAGTCCCTATTACTCACGTGTCCAAAAATGGAGAAACAGTCTCAGAGGCCCCCAACTTCAGCTTCCTTCAGAGCAAGCCTTCTCAGAGCCCACCGGAACCACACCGACCAACTCTCCACACCCTCCTGGAGTCTTCAGACCCCCTATCTTTTAGGAAACCATCCAAGTTCCTCCCCTCAGTTCTCCCATCTACCAATCACTGTTCATCAATTTCCCTGTGCCAATGGAGGCTCTAGCTTAACCCAGGACCGCCCAGAGGTTTCTGGCTTTTGCACATGTCTGTTGAAGGTCATATTTTCAAATGATTAAATCTTTACTCCTTTGCTACAGCCCTTTCTAAATCCTGTTAACCTGAGTAGGGTAGAGATTGGAATAATTAAATTTTGATCTAGGCTGCAGCCCTTACTCAATCCTATTAGGACTGAATAGGGTGGAGATTTATTCCAAGTATCTCCATTGTATCAATTCTAAAATCAATCAAGACTCAAAGAAATTCCTGTTCTATGCTTAAGCATAGGTCAAAGTCCTTTCCATTGTTCAGCAAAGGGTTTCTGTCCTAAAGTAATCTTAAGAAGGGAAGAGAAGGAACCTCCCATGCCAATGGGGTTCCCATTCCAATAGACTATCAGTAAGAAATTTTCCAAGTATGAAATATCCCAATGGTGAAATTTCCAACATTTATAAGTCTAAGGAAATTTGAGGTTTACACTAGTAAGGGACTTGAACCTTCCTCTATCCAAATTATATAAATCAAATCAAAAAATAAATAAGAAAGAGGTAAGAGAAGTGAATGAAATCTTAGAAAAATTAGAGTCAGTAGATATGTGGAGAAAAATAAATAGGGATAAAAAGGAATACACCTTCTTTTCAGCAGCATATAGTAAATTCACAAAAACTGACCATGTATTAGGGCATAAAAACCTTGAAAAAAAGTTCAAAAGAGCAGAAATGATAAATTCAACCTTCTCAGATCACAATGAAATGAAAATAATAATTAGTAAGGTAACAAGGAGAGGCAAATCAAAAATCAATTGGAAATTAAACAATACAATTCTCCAAAACCAGTTAGTTAAAGAACAAATCATAGAAACAATTAATAATTTCATTGAAGAAAATGACAATGATGAGACATCCTTTCAAAATCTATGGGATGCAGCCAAAACAGTACTCAGAGGGGAAATTTATAGCCTTGAGTTCATATATTAACAAATTAGGGAGGGCAGAGATCAATGAATTGGGCATGCAAATTAAAAAACTAGAAAGTAAACAAATAAAAAATCTTCAGATGAAGACTAAATTAGAGATCCTAAAAATCAAAGGAGAAATTACTAAAATTGAAAGTCAAAGAGCTATTGATTTAATAAATAAGAATAGAAGCTGGTACTTTGAAAAAACAAATAAAATAGAAAAGTACTGGTCAGTCTAATTAAAAAAAGGAAAGAAGAAAACAAAATTGACAGTATTCAAGATGAAAAGGGAGGCCTAACCTCTAATGAAGAGGACATTAAGGCAATTATTAAAAACTACTATGCCCAATTATATGGCAACAAATATGACAATCTAGGTGATATGGATGAATACTTAAAAATATAAATTGCCTAGACTAAAAGAGGAAGAACTAGATTACCTAAACAACCTCATATCAGAAAAAGAAATTGAACAAGCCATCAAAGAACTCCCTAAGAAAACATCCCCAGGTCCAGATGGATTCACAAATGAATTCTATCAAACATTCAAAGAACAACTAATCCCAATATTATACAAACTATTTGACAGAATAAGCAAAGAAGGAGTTCTATCAAATTCATTTTACGACACAAATATGGTCCTGATCCCAAAGCCAGGCAGGTCAAAAACAGAAAAAGAAAACTATAGACCAATCTCCTTAATGAATATAGATGCAAAAATCTTAAATAGGATACTAGCAAAGGTTATTCACAAGAGTTATTCACTATGACCAGGTAGGATTCATACCAGGAATGCAAGGATGGTTCAATATTAGGAAAACCATCCACATAATTGACCACATCAACAAGCAAACCGACAAAAATCACATAATTATATCAACAGATGCAGAAAAAGCCTTTGATAAAATACAACACCCATTCCTATTAAAAACACTAGAAAGTATAGGAATAGAAGGGCCTTTCCTAAAAATAACAAACAGTACATATCTAAAACCATCAGCAAACATCATCTGCAATGGGGATAAACTAGAAGCCTTCCCAATAAGATCAGAAGTGAAACAAGCATCCCCGTTATCACCTCTATTATTTAACATTGCACTAGAAACACTAGCAGTAGCAATTAGAGAAGAAAACCAAATTGAAGGTATTAAAATTGGCAATGAGGAGACCATATCACTCTTTGCAGATGATATGATGGTCTACTTAAAGAATCCTAGAGAATCAACCAAAAAGCTAGTTGAAATAATTAACAACTTTAGCAAAGTTGCAGGATACAAAATAAATCCATATAAATCATCAGCATTTCTATATATCTCCAACACATCTCAGCAGCAAGAATTAGAAAGAGAAATTCCAATTAAAATCACCCTAGACAATATAAAATACTTAGGAATCTATCTGCCTAGACAAACACAGAAACTATATGAACACAACCACAAAACACTCTCCACACAATTAAAACTAGATCTAAACAATTGGAAAAACGTTGATTGTTCATGGGTAGGATTAGATAACATAATAAAAATGACAATCCTGCCCAAATTAATATATTTATTTAGTGCCATACCCATTGAACTGCCAAGAAAACTTCGTTACAGAATTAGAAAAAAAAAACTAACAAAGTTCATTTGGAAGAATAAAAGATCAAGGATATCCAAGGAAATAATGGAAAAAAAATGCAAAGGAGGACTTGCAGTTCCAGATCTCAAACTATACTAGAAAGCAGTGATCATCAAAACAATTTGGTAATGGCTAAGAGAGATAAAGGAGGATCAGTGAAATAGACTTGGGGTAAATGACCTCAGCAAGACAGTCTATGATAAGTCCAAAGATCCCAGTTTTTGGGACCAAAACCCTCTATTTGATAAAAACTGCTGGGAAATTTGAAGACAGTATGGGAGTGGTTAGGTTTGGATCCTATACCAAAATAAACTCAGAATGGGTTAATGACCTGCATATAAAGAAGGAAACTATAAGCAAATTAGGTGAACACAGAATAGTATACTTGTCAGATCTTTGGGAAAGGAAAGACTTTAAAACCAAGTTAGAGCTAGAAAAAAAATCACAAAATGTTAAATCAATAATTTTGATTACATCCAATTAAAAAGGTTTTGTACAAACAAAACTAATGCATCCAAAATTAGAAGGGAATCAACAAATTGGGAAACAATCTTCATTACAAAAACCTCTGACCAAGGTCTAATTACTCATATTCATAAAGAGCTAAACCAATTGTACAAAAAATCAAGTCATTCTCCAATTGATAAATGGGCAAGGGACATGAATAGGTAATTTTCAGATAAAGAATTCAAAACTATTAAAAAGCATATGAAAAAAGTGTTCTAAATCTTATATAATCAGAGAAATGCAAATCAAAACAACTCTGAGGTATCACCTCACACCTAGTAGATTGGCTAACATGACAGCAAAGGAAAGTAATGAAGGCTGAAGGGGATGTGGCAAAATCGGAACATTAATGCATTGTTGGTGGCGTTGTGAATTGATCCAACCATTCTGGAGGGCAATTTGGAACTATGCCCAAAGGGTGCTAAAAGACTGTCTGCCCTTTGATCCAGCCATAGCACTGCTGTGTTTGTACCCCCAAAGAGATAATAAGGAATAGATATGTACAAAAATAGTCAGTTGTGCTTTTTGTGGTGGTGAAAAATTGGAAAATGAGGGAATGCCCTTCAATTGGGGAATGACTGAACAAACTGCAATATGTGTGTGTGTATATATATATATGTTGGTGATGGAATATTATTGGGCTCAAAGTAATAATAAAGTGGAGGAATTCCATGGGAATTGGAATAATCTCCAGGAATTGATGCAAAGTGAGAGCAGAACCAGGAAAACATTGTACACAGAGACTGGTACACTGTGGTACAATCGAATGTAATGGTCTTCTCCATTAGTGTCAATGCAGTGATCCTGAACAACTTGGTGGAATCTATGAAGAAAAACCACTATCCACATTCAGAGGAAATACTGTGGGAGTAAAAACACGGAAGAAAAACAACTGCTTGAATACATGGGTGAAGGGATATGGTTGGGAATGTAGACTCTAAATGAACATCCTAGTGCAAACCTCAACAACATGGAAGTAGGTTCTGATCAAGGACACAAGTAATACCCAATGAAATTGGGCATAGGCTGTGGGAAGGGTGGGTAGAGGGGAGGAAGGGAAACAATGTGATTATTGTAACCAAGGAATAATGTTCTAAATTGGCTAAATAAACTAATTCAAATGGGGAAAAAAAAGAAGTCACCACAGAGAATGCCCTTTCCCCATGATGTCCTCATCAATTTATTTTCCAGGATACATTATTTAAAGAGTGATGGATGTAGTGTATATTTCATCAAAAGGAAAAGATAATTCAATAGTATATGTCTTCTGATTATTTCTTTATTCTTGTCAATGTAAATTAGTGGATACCATCTATTTACGATGCCAATTTATTTATGATCACAAGAGCAGGCTAAGCAAAATAAAATGGTAAACAATAGACTAGACAATGAAGAGTGTAAGTCAAAAGGAAAAGCATGGAGAATCCTCAAATAGTGGAACTCAGCACCTCCTATGAGAAAGAGAGTAGGCAAGGATCAGCTGATTTTGGTCAACATTTGATGGAAGAATTCTCTTCCATATGATTCCTTTCCATACTTTATTCATGGAACTGTCATCTTGCCACTATTTTAAATGTCCTTTCTTTCAGATTTCATTACAGCTTTGGCTAGATAAAAGGGACCAAATAGAGCAGAAGGAAAAGCAATGAAAAAGAAGACACAAACCTTAAGACACTTAAAAAAATGCCTCATGCTTTAGTGAACATTTGCAAACAGCTCTCTAAAGAGCTGTTAAGACCAACAGCACTAGTGTCCTTTTAACATTTCAGTCTCTTCTCTTTTCATGTTCCAATTTGTATTAATAGAAGTGTATGTGACCTCATCCAGAAAAAAAAAAAACATTATTAACAAGGGGAAATGATATCTACCCCCAAATCTGTTTAGTTTAATATCTTTAATTTTTTCATATTTCCATGGTGCTTTAATAGTTACAATATGCTTTGCATAAATCATCTCATTTGATCCTCATGACAACCCTATAAGTTAAATAGTACAAGAGCTATCACCATTTTATAGACAAGGAAATAAGTGTGCAGAAGTTAGGGAACCTCCAGATGATCACACAGTTAGGAGATAGTTGAACCTAGGTTACTTTTATCATTGTTCTACCCTGCCTCCCCAAGATGTGTTATTTGCCAATAGTACAATACTTAAATCAAATGATCTAGATTTAAGTCTTTGAAACCCCATCCTCTACACATAGATTTGGTAAAATCTCATCAACCAGAAAATTCCATATCTTATTATTCCGTTTAATACTAAACCTATTTAAAGGACTTTTTCACCCAGTTTTTTGTAACCATCTAATAATTTCACAAGTGTAACTTATTTTCCTTTTTACCATGTTTACTTTTCCTATGAATGATCAGTCTTAAAAGAGTATTGATTCACTGGAAAGATTTGCCACTATTGGTATAGCATAGTTTAATTCCCAATTATTTGCTGGTGAAACAACTACTTAGATTGTAGATTAGTCCTAGGGTCCTATTCTGTTTCTTCTCCCCTTCAGAAAAAACCTTCTTCTTCCTCAATGGTAAAATAATCCAGAAAACATTATTCACATATATTGCCAGTTGTTTGTAAAACCAAGTAAAACTACTTCTGAGGGACCCAAAAAGAGGACCCCCTGCAAAACAGGGAAGGGCACATCCATTCAAAAAATGATGGACAGTGCAAAGAACAGTTGAATACATATATATATATAAACATATATATATATATATATATATATATACTTATATGCCTCTATGTATACAAATTAACACATTATGCACCTCTGTACATCAGCACAGGTAATTTAGGTATGACTATATTCTTATGGGTAATAATAATAAACACAAGTCTCATATATGTCTTTTTTCTTTAAGTCCCTGCTTTCTACCTTAGTAACAACTCTAAGACAGAAAGACAAAGGCTGGGCAAACAGAGTTAAGTGACTTGCCCAAGATCACACAGATAGGAAGTATCTGAGGTCAGATTTGAACCAAGGTCTTCTCAACTTCAGGCCTGGTGTTCTGTCCATTGTGCTACCTAGCTGCCCCTGTCCCATATAAGCCTTGAGTCCATTGGTAAGGGCCTGTATGTTGTTCAGTAGCAACAGCTACCTGTGTCTCATCTTAATCCAAATGACTCTACAGACATTCCACCAAAGTATGACAGACCCAACCCTTTGCAAACTTGGACAAGGTATTTCAATCACCTTAATGATCCAGATGATTCTGGCCCAATGAGTTTCTCCTAAGATTAAGAAAAGATGATAAGAGGCTAAGAAGGCATAAGAACAAACTGTATAAAGTTAAGCTAAGAGTGTGTTTTGCAAATAGCAGTCATTTAATTAATGTTTCATTAGTTGAATTGAATAAGATAGAGACAGAATGGGCTGTTGAAAAATCCCAGTACACCAGAAAGAGGGACAATGCTTGATGATTGAAGGAAATTATTTTAAGATAAAATAAAAGGAAGCACTACTTTCCCCAATTGAAATTAATTACCTTAAAGGGATTGAAAATATGAATATGTCTATGTTCAATTCAACAATGGTAGATCCAGAACAGATGATAACATTGACCTTGATGCTAGATCTGAAACAAACATTATAATAGTTCCATGTTCCTTTATACATCAAATGGAGTGATATAATTATATGTGAGGATATTATCTGAACTAAGATTAAGTAGTTCTAATAAAACATAAACTATGCATTTGTGTACGGTTTTAAGTTACTTTATAATGTGAAATATATTAGTAGTTGCATAAAAACGTGGGAAGCATTTATAAAGCCCACAAAAGAGCAGGTTATCAGCTTTTCTATTATTTGCATTGAAAGATTTTTTCAGTATAAAAATAGCATTCAGTACAAGTTCTTTATGTGTTTTGTTTTTCCTTTGTTCTGTCAGACCCAAAATATTCACATCTACCTAGTCCCTTCCTGACAGTACCTTGATAATTCCCATCTAAATATTCAAAATTCAGATAAGAAAGACTAGAGCAAAGGATGAAAGGAAAACCATTTGTCATTGTAGTTCTAGATGTCAATAAAGCTGCCAAATGAGGAAACTCAAAAATAACCCAATCTCAATTCATTTAAGACCTCTAAAGGATGCTCAAGTCAAAACACTCTTCAGCATTAACAGATAATATGTACACTTCTCCTAGATTACATCATTTGGATGGAAATATTCTCTTACAGTAAAATAAACTTCAGAGAAACACAGGGGAGTCTTCTTAAAAATTAGCCCAAATGCCTAAAGTCCCAAGAGCTAATTTTTTTTTTTTAATTAAGCACATAATGTTGCTGAGCAACCTGGCTCAGCCTTAAACAACTTTTCCTTGTATGCAACCTTTCAGAAAGGGACTACTGTGAAATTTGTGTAAGTATTCACCCTATGGGCAGTGTTAGTCTAATCTTTTAATGAACAGTTACATAGAACAGTGACTGCATCCAATTATATAAAGAGTCTCCAGGGCTGTCCTCTACCATTACTACCACACATGCATATGCATACAAATATGCGTATGCACATGCACACACACAACTTGCAAAAAAATATTGGGACGGTGGATCCCAAACATAGATTTCATCCAATTGAAAAAAAAATTCTTAACTATATTTAAAAATTGATTGAAATCCAAATGTCTTATCCAGGCCCATCATACTTTTTAAAAACTTTGATGTGTGTTTTTAATATAAAATCGGCACCACTTAGTCTAGAGCTGACAGAGGTGTACCCGGAAGGATCCCAGGCGATGCCTCCAAACCTATGAAGGGGAAACATTACAGATAAAATATGACTCGTTCCAAACCCTTTCCCATAACTGGAGCCTATGCCAAACCAAATCTGTTTTGAAGTACATAATAAGAAAAAAATCTGGTTAACTTTAGGAATTGCTTAGTTGTGTCTGTGTGTGCGTGCGTGCGTGTGTGTGTGTGTGTGTGTGTGTGTGTGTGTGTGTGTGTATGAGAGAGAGAGAGAGAGAGAGAGAGAGAGAGAGAGAGAGAGAGGAGGGGGCATGTGTTTTGGGTTTTTGCTCCTGGATTTTTATCCTTCCACATGGGATTTCTTTGCTTCAGTATTATTAGAGGCATGCACATTCCTGGAAAGGACTGATAGTGTAGCCAAAAACAATTGAAAGCTCTTTTTAGATACCTATTCTTTGTCAATCACCAAAACAACTTAAACAAGAGAACAGATTCAACAGGACCAAAGTTGCTACTGTTGGATGCGTTCTTCATGTAAAAATACTGGAAGAGAGAAACGAATTTGGGGTGTTTTCTTTGTCTTCAAGTGGAAAGGGACTCTGAGAATTCTTTCACAATCTGAATAAACCTTTGGATTTTGTATGCCAGCCAAAAATACTTCTTCATCCAGATTATTAGTTCACTAGGCCCAAAGGAATCATACAATGGTCAATAGTATAGCTCTGAAAGCAATGCTAATCCTATACAGTATTAAAGAATTAGAGAATCATGGTAGCTTTTTCTGAAGATGAAAATTCCCAGTGTGTCTATCTTATATTTTCTGAAGCATTTCACTTTAGAAATTTCATCATCTTTCATAAATAAACTTTGGGTAGTGGCATGTCTGGTACAAAATATTGCTTAAGGACATAGATGAAGAAAAGGAACCAAAAAATAGAAATAATTTTAAGCCTTGAAGTAGGTTTGTGTTCTAGCTTTTATCATATTCACTGTTCTGCTCCCAAGACACCCTTGGGGAAAGTGAGAAGCTAAAGTAGGAGACTTCAGGCCTCTTGAGAAATATCCTCCAGCTACTGAGCACTTCCCAGAATTCCCAGCTGTCCAGGTTGCTGCCAGGGGCAAGAGAGCCCTCAAAGTCAATCTTTCCAATAATATCTCAAGTTAATCAATTTTCTTACATTTGCTGATATTATTTAGTAGTGCTCTTAGTAAAGACTATGTGATGTTGGGCAAATTAATTTATCTCTCAGGGGTCTGTTTCCACATCTCTAAAATGAGAATATTGGATCAGAAGGTCTTTAAAGTCCCTTTGGGTCCTAATGTTCTGAGACGCGCTGAGCCAGAGCCTTCTGAAGCCCTATGGCACATGGCATTCAGTAGGAGTAAAGGCCTTTGAATAGGGACTGGACAGTCAACTCTGGAGGATGTTCCAAAGGCACATTTGGGTAATATGGAGGCACAGTAATCACCTCTTATAAACCTGAGCAAAATGGGAAATATCTTTGGTGAATACATAAAATCAAATAAGTATCCCTCACTATGGTTTTATGACAGTTAGGAGGTAAAGCACCAGGACCAGAGTCAGGAAGACCCAAGTTCAAATATAGCTTCAAACACTTACTAGCTATGTAACCTTGGGTAAGTTACTTAACCTGTTTGCCTCAGTTTCCTCATCTGGAAAATGAACTGGAAAAAGAAATGGTAAACCACTTTAGTATCTTTTACCAGGAAAACCCAGAAGACCTCACAAAGGGTAGGACATGACTGAACAACAACTGTGATTCTATGCCTGCCTCCTTTCCCCTGTACCCTCTTTGTATATTGAGGAGAATAAATTGTATTGATCCTGTTTGTTTCTATATTACAGTGATTTCCCTATTTGATGTCCCCCACCATACACACACATACAATGAGCATTCCCTTGTAACAAAAAAAAATACATTTCCATAATTTTTTAACAGAGACAGGTAGAAAATAGGTGTTACAGATATGAAATGTTTTGCATGCACTTTGGGAAGAGGTCACTGTATTATGACTTTTGCTTAACTGTTTTACTTCATTACAAGATACTTCTCACAAAATGAGATTAATCTGTAAATATTTATAATGTACAATACAAAACACACCACTCAAATTAAAAAAAAAGAAAGCTAATAAAAGTGAAGGAAAACCAACTAACATAATGATTCTGTCAGATGGATGAATTTAATATTTCACACTAATATTTCATACCAAAAGGAAGAAGGTATATCTGATCATTTGTGGCTCTGGCATAAAACTGGTGATCACAATTATTTTCTTTTCCCTCTGTTATTTTCCATAATTTATTTCCTTTCAAATTATATCTCAACCTTTCTTTGATTAGTTGAACATTACAGGATTTCTTTAAAGAAAACTAAGGCAGAGAAACATTAAGTCATTCATGGAGGACAATGGAGACAAAAGCCCACACCAGACCTAGGGCTTATCCAGCTAGCCAGTAGATGAGTGAGGACTTAGTGAGTACCTATAAAGTGCCTACCTAGCACCATGCCACCAAAATAATACTTTACGTATTAATCTCTGCCGCCTCTTCTCCTGATTTCCCAGCCTGAGTGCTTGTAGAAATGTACCTCTTAGAACATTCAACTCTTTTAACCTCCATCTTTGTTCCCCCAAATACTACAGGTGAATTGCTGATCAGCTGGCCCAAAGAAAGCATCCCCTTTCTGACATAGCAATGGAATCGAGTGAGTTATGGTGTGCATGTCAGTATAGGAAACTAGCACCAGCCTCAGTCTCCCAAACACACACAAGCTGCACCCTGACTAGCAAGCACCATTTTCCTTGGACCAGAAACATGTGTGGGTACTTGATAGGGGGAGGATTTCCCCAGACATTCAATGACTTTTCCCAAAATTGTTATATTAACAAGACTGATGAAAGGGAAATGTTTTCTGTGTTTCCTAAGGCACACATCAAGGCTGCAATAGTCAATTTTAAAAAAGAGCCTAGATCTTCTTTCTCCAAACCAGTAAAAGATAGATGTAATACTAATCAGCTATTTGTTATGCTAAGAAAAACAGAAAATCCCATCCTGTGCTCAAATGGGAATCTGTTTAATTTTAACTTAACAAGAGGCAGAAGAACTTTGTGAGATTTTGGCTTGGGTATCCCAGAATGAAGAAGTCCAGCATTACTAACTGGAAATAGGGCCTGAGACCTCAAGGGGCTATCTTGTTTGGCTTGCTCTGGGCCCCAAGAAGCCAGCTTTTTCTTCCTCTCTCAGCTAAGTGCATACACCAGCTGTCTCACAAAGCACCAAACGGGGCAATTAACTAGAACCCTGCAGAGACCTTGTCTCATCCAAACTCAAGCATATAGTGATTTGAAAAAGCATCTTCTCTTTATCAAATAAAAGGAATAACTCGAATTAAACTGTAGGGTAGCTAAAGATGGAAATAAGGAGCTCCAAAAGAGAACACAGCTTCTGAAAGCAATAAACAGCTCTGGGGCAACATTTAATGGCTGCAAAGAGTACAGTGAGGTTATCAGATGCTTTGCCTTAAATCTAAACTGAGCTCCACTCAGACAGTCATACTGTGAGCTGCAGAGGTGATATTCTAACTCAGTCAAAGGCACTCAGAGAAAAACAGGAGGCAAGGCAAGGTGTGAAATGGGGCTTCCAAATGAAGAAATCTCTCTTAGGGAGCCTGTAGCATTAATTAAGCCAAGTCCTGCATATCTAGCTCCCCCTCATAATGCCGGGGTTGTTAATGCCTGTCCATCTGAGTTTGAATTTATCAGGGCTGCCCCAGAAAGACCTAGACAAGTTTGCTTTAAGAGGAGCGTGCCAGTTGAATTTCCCAGTCAGGGACATGAATGCTTTTTTTTTTTTTTTGGTTTTCCAGTGTAACATTTCTCCAGAGCACAGATCAACTATCACAGTAAGAAAAAGAGTATGAGATGGCCGACCTTGTCCTTCACTGCTGAGGGCCTGTGGGTTTGGGCCAGGAACAGGAATTCCCTGTACAGACACTGAGTCTGCTGGAGGAGACAGGAGCGCCTACTCCACAGAAGAGCACTTTGTTCACTGCCACCAAGGAAAACTCACACAACAGACACACACAACCATGGAAAAATGAATATTTTAAAAGTCTGTTTTTTTTCCCTAGAATACACAGTGCTCTTATTTCCTTAGGGGTGCAGTAAAAATTGGCCAAGAACATATTGCCAAATGCAGCTAAGAGTTAGCAAGGATATTTATCTCCACGGGCTAAAGTTGCAGGGACCAGTCGCTGAAACAAACTTTGAATCATTTAACAAATCATAATGAAAGATTAAAATAAGAAAAGTATTCACTAATCATGTCTGGCAGGAGGTTTTTATGTCTTTTTTTTCCATCCACTACTGCTTTGGGACTATACTAAGTTATATTGCATCCTATAGAAAATGTGTTTCTGAAAGGAGACCGAAAAAAAAAGGTCATTATATAGATTCCTGGCATATACTACATATATTTTGGAGGTTAAGGAAATACTGTATTTAAAATCTATATTCAGAGGTTATATTTACAGGAAAGAGAAAAACAAACAAAAAGGCACAGAAAACATATTCAGTAATGTCCCTAGTCACACAGTCTCAGTATAAGTGCCTAAGTGAATAAAAACATATCAGGGTTGGTTTTTTTTTCCATTTCAACAACATAGATTAAACACAAATTCTCTTAGAATATCTGACATTTTAAAAACTATTCACATCTAAAATGAAATATTCATGAATATATATGTCTTCTGATAAATGCATACGAGTAAGATGAAGTTTACAGAAAACTCTACAGAAAGGTTTGTAACTCAGTGAGATAAATGAGAGGAATAGGTCAGTTCCCTCTTTTGTAAAATAGGGAAAATAGTACCCTGCTTGAAGGCAGTAAGCTAAGCAAGATGACCATTGTGATACCTTCTAACCAGCTGTTTCTGCCTACTAATCTAGGCCCTAGCCTTTCTTCAAGTTCTAACTGAAGACCCATCTCATCGGAATATTCTTTCCCCAACAGGGTTTGGCCAACAATATTTTTTTCTATCTTTCAATTTCAGTAGACATGAATGCCTAGACCCCTCATGAGGCATTGAGCTCATGCTCCATAGATCTATCTCTTTATGTTGATGTTCTGTCTATAGCCATTTAGATTTTAATTTCCTTGTAAGCAAGGTGTATTCATACTTATCTTTGCATTTCCAGCCCAGTGCCTGATCATAAGAGATGCTCAGCAAATGCTCTCAGGATTCTATCTGTTAGTTTCCATTTTGAGTAACATGCATTATGAAAACTGTAGCCTCAACTTGAAGCTTGGATTTGACTATCTCTTGATTGTTACAATGAAGGTACTTAGCTCTTCCTTTATTGGGATGATTGAATTAAAACCCCCTGTCTATTTTTAGATTTTAATCCCCAAAGTGTTAACTCAGTATTTAAAGTAGATCTACCCATGTTAACTATAAAAAGGTGTTAACTAACTACAAAAAGTGTGGCACCCATTTCATACATTGAGTGGGCAGTCCTGGAGAGGAGCATCTGCTGTGATTGGTAGACATAAAAATTTAGGGGAGGTGACACAAGAGAAAAAGGTCTTTAAATATAGGAAACAGAGGCACACAAGGACCAATCAAGAATGAAGAAGTCACTCAGAGGAGAGACTAAAAGATAGACACTTGAGGAGAGACTGGAAGACAGACACTCAGACCTGGAGTGAAGACACTTGGCTGTGGAACTGGATCCCTGGAGGAGACCTCAGACTGCTTTCCTTTTAGACAGTCACTGTGATGCGTATAAAGGCTGACTTAGTTTCCTTGTCCTTTCTGGAGGTGTGAACCTCCAAAGAAAGGTCCATCCTCTTGAGACTCCTTTCCCGTGGCTGGGGTTTAGAATTTCTAGCTGGCTCTGAAGAAGCCAGAGCTTTTTTGCTTCCTCTCTCTCTCTCTCTCTCTCTCTCTCTCTCTCTCTCTCTCTCTCTCTCTCTCTCTCTATCTATCTATCTATCTCTCTCTCTCTCTCTCTCTCTCTTTGTCTCTCTCTCTCTGTCTGTCTCTCTGTCTCTCTCTCTGTCTCTCTCTCTCTCTCTCTCTCTCTTTGTCTCTCTCTCTCTGTCTCTCTCTCTCTGTCTCTCTCTCTCTTCCCTTTTCTCTCTTCCTTGATATCTTCCCTCTATTGTAAAATAAACTACAATAAATTACATTTTACTTTAGTAATTCATTTTAGGATTTAGAAATTAAATCCCTGGAGACCATCAAATAAATAGTCAGACCAACCATAAATTTAACACTCAATCTCTCATGGTCCAATCTTTGATACTGTCACTTAGGTCAGAGTAAATCAGTGACCATGGGGGTATATATGAAGTTGCTTGGGTTATCTGCTTAGTTTTCTAATGTCATGTTGTTTTTCTTCCAGTACCCATATGTATAAAAGACATTTATCCAAATATCATATATGTAAAGTACTTCATGTATGTAAAATGCCATTAAAATAGGAGATGTATAAAATGATGGACTTTGGGAAAGAGTCATAAGTAATGGCACAATAGTTTTGAAAAGTCCAAAGACAAATATAGTAAATTGTAATAAGGATAGTTAAGGGAAAGAAATGTCTTCACCCAAGGATTCCTAATAAACCATATTTGACATATCTATAAAAACATGACACAGTACAACACAGACTAATCAAATGCCATCTGACTGCTTAAGTGCTTCCATTCTAAAACAGAAGAATTCTCTGAAGATAGATAAATGCAAAGACTTGTACCAAACATGTATTGTACAACAGAGTTTGATACTCTTAAGTATAAAAATGGAGAAATTAGGTTAAAGAAAACTTGGAACATAGATTCAAGGATGGTGATGGTCTCTCTAGTCAGATCTTATCTGAAATGTATTTAGTTCGAGAGAGTGTTTTAGGAAGAACTTTGACAAGTAGGAAATCATGCCAAGGAGGCAGGAGTCCCATGATGGTGAAGTATCTTTTTTTTTAATTCAGAATATTTTTCTATGGTTATATGATTCATGATTCCCTTCCTCCCCAGTCTTTGCCCCCCTCTCCCAGAGCTGACAAGAGATTCCACTAGGTTATACATGTATCTTTGTTCAAAATATATTTCCATGTTATTCATATTTGCAGTAGAGCCATCCTTTAACATCAAAACCCTAATCCTATCCCCATTGAACTATGTGATTGATCATATGTTTCTTTTATGCATTTCTATTCCCATAGTTCTTTCTCTGGATATGGATAGCTTTTCTCATAAGTTCCTCATAATTGTCCTGGATCATTGCATTGCTACTAGTAGAGAAGTTCATTACAATAGATTGTGCCACAGTGTATCAGTCTCTGTGTACAATGTTCTCCTGGTTCTGCTCCTTTCGCTCTGAATCACTTCCTGGAGGTTGTTCCAGTTCGCATGGAATTCCTCCAGTTCGTATGGAATTCCTCCAGTTCGTTATTCCTTTCAACACAATAATACTCAATCAGATGGTAAAGTATCTTAAGATTTTGACATTTGAGGATTAATTGAAGGAAGTGTCAACATTTAGCTTAGAGAAGAGTTTTGGGGAGAGCATGACAGCTATCTTTAGTTTTCCGAAGGGCTGTCTTTAAAAAAAAATTCTTATTGTGGTATATGTTGGTGATGGAATACTATTGTGCTAAAAGGAATAATAAAATGGAGGAATTCCAAGGAGACTGGAACTACCTCCAGGAAGTAATTCAGAGTGAGAGGAGCAGAGCCAGGAGAACATTGTACACAGAGACTGATACATTGTGGTACAATCAAAAGTAATGGACTTCTCCATTAGTCTCAATGCAATGTCCCTGAACAACATGCAGGGATCAAGGAGAAAAAAAAAAACACTACCCACAAGCAGAGGACAAATGGTGGGAGTTAAAACACCGAGGAAGGATAACAGCTTGACTACAGGGGTGGAGGGGATATGATCCAGGAGAGACTTTGAATGAACACCCTAATACGGAAACTAATAGCATGGAAATGGGCTCCGGTTGAGATGTGATACCCAGAGGAATCATGCATCACCAATGGGAGGAATGGGAGGAGGGGAAAAGGGAAAACAATAAAAGGTGATCTTTGTTTCTAATGAATAATGTTTGAAAATGACCAAATAAAATAATGTTTTAAAAAAAAAGAAAAAAGTAGTGAAAAAAATTCTTACTTTCTATCTTAGAATCAACACTAAATATTAGTTCTTAGGCAAAAGAGTGATAAGGGATAGGAAAATGTGGTTATGTGACTTGCCCAGGGTCACATGGCTAGACCCAGGACCTTCCATCTCTATGACTGGCTCTCTATACACCAAGCCAGCTACTTGCCTCATCGGAAGGGCTGTCTAATGGAAAAGATGTTACATCTTTTCTACTTGTGTCCAGAGAGAAGTACCAGGAAAACCTGGGTGGAAATTATGAGGATGCAAATTAAGGATCAAGGTAAGGAAAAACTGCTTTAAAATAGAGTTACACAAAATTGGAATGGGCTATTTTGGGAGGTAGTACATCCTTCCCCCCAGGTCATTCATGAAGGTTAATACTGAAGGATGATTCACTGGATATAGCATAGAGGGTGGTCTTGATCAAAGATAATTTAGAGTAGATGACTTCCTAAGTCCCCAACTCTCAGATTCTGCAATTCCATGTATACTTCTGAGATGTTTGTGCCAGCCCTAATGCCTAACATGCCCTGTTGTTTTTATCTCTCTATATCCTACCTAGTCTGAAATGCCCAGATGAAGTTCCTACAATTGTTCATCAGAATAACTCTTGCCCTAAATATATATATATATATATTTAAAAGAACCATGTAATACCCAATGAAATTGTGAATCGGCTGTGGGAAGGATGGGCTTGAAGGGAGGGAGGGAAATAATATAATTCTTGTAACCAAAGAATAATGTTCTAAGTTGACTAAATAAATTAACTTAAAAAAATAAAAACCAAATACAGAATAACTCTAGCCGGTAGTGATTCTTATTGGCTCTGAACCCAACAGCATGGATTTTCTGCAATAGTAATTTGGCAATTCATCATGTGTTGAGTCTCATGAGATTGAAGCAGCTTTTGAATGCACTGTAACATAACAAATAAGACTGTCCCAGTGACAGACTAATTGCATTTGAGATAGTGAGCTTTGAGAATTGGGCATCCTCTGTATTTAAATTTATTTCACATTGAATTAATCCTTTTGGAAATCACTGTATGCCTCCAGTTTGGGGGTTATCTACTAGAAATAATGGTGAAACAAATCATTAGATGGAACTAAAGATTTAGACCTATTTTCATACTAAGGATTCTCTCTTCCCCTCCTACCATTACCTTTGTTACATGTCCCCTCCTTCTTATTGGAGGCAACTGGACTTAAAAAGAATAGTTCAGCATTTCATTGGGCCTCCAAACTTCCTGCACTTGTTTTTTCACTAGCTCAGTCCCTGAGGTCTCATTGCTACACAGATGGATTTACACATGATGTACATTGTGCTGCTGTCAGGACAGATATCAAAACATCTCATTTATAGCTTCCAAAGAAATAAGAATATTTTTCTCATGTGATTTAATTGCCTAATACAAATTCCAGTCATTTGTGTGCAAAGTATTAAAAATATCTGCCTCCCTAGATTCATAGATTAGAGAATTCAACTCATGTGATCTGAACAAGGAATCAACCATTTCCCAGTTAATGGCTCATGCTTATAAAAGAATCATGAAATAACAATGTTCTCTTTGATTTTTCCTAGTAAAGTCACCCTTTGGATTTTGTGTTGAAAACAACATTGTAGATCATTGACTTTCTCTTTGGTCATGAAATTACAATGTGAGAATTTGTTAGGATTCAAATTTGGCTCCAGCAGAATCATTTAAGAATCATTTTAAACCTGGTCAAAGATAAATCACTACCTAAACATATGGGCAATTCCAAACGAGGATTAGCAATAACATTGTGACACGATTAATGAAAAAGATTTTAGCTTTCTTGGCTTGCTACAAGTTCCCAGGCACAGCTGTAACTCTCATCCCCAGACCTTCAACTGCCTCCTCTTACCTAGTTTTAGTGGGAAAGCCTCCTCTTACCTAGTTTTAGTGGGAAACTCTTGCTTGCTGCTAAACAGCATCAGGAAGATGCAATTTATTTGCTAATAAAATCTACTCACAAGTCAAAATTGTTGAGATGACCCACAGTTTCTGAAATGCATATTCCCAAACTAATAATGTACTTTCCCCTGCAACACACATCATCGTAGCATTCTCCCCTCTTTTGTTCAGTCCAGAGTCTCCATTAAAAGAAGAAATATCACAATAATCTTAGTATATATGGTTTACCCAATCTGCTTTGTGAATGTCCTCTGGCACTGCTCATTGAGTATATTTCTAGAGGTATTAAATTGAAAAGAAAAAGACAGACATCAGTGAATGTTCTGGGCTGGAGAGGATTCTGTTTCCACAGAATAAATAGCAATACCTATCACAAGATTGCAAGGTTGCTGTGAAGATTTAATGAGATCATGTATGGAAAACACTTGCAAATCCTAAACTCCAATAAGTCTATAATCTCACTGATGTAGCTATTCCCATTAAAGATAAAGATCACAACACATCTATGCCAGCCCATTCTGGGTATCTTTTGTCTTTATTCTCCTATAAGTTGCCCACAGGGCTATATGCATTTCATTTATTAGTAGTAAATTAGCTTTTTTTTTAACCTCTTGTCAAGGTTTTGCCCCTGGTCTGTCTCTAAACTCCCTGGGACCATCCGTCTTAACATCATCTCATGGTCTTGGTAACTTCCCAGAAAATCATTCTTCCCTGGCTAACATTCCCTTCTATATTTTGTCTCCTCACATTAGAATATAGAGAATATCTTGCTTTAATTTTTGTATCCTGAGTGTTTCACACTTAATACATGAGTTTTTTCATTCATTTATTTGAAATATATACAGGAAGAATATTTGTAGGTTTTTTTTCAGAAATAAATAGCCTTTCAGATAAATATTCATTGAAAACAATGGCCCTCGTAGTTCATATTCCAATCATACATAAGAAGTTAAAGTATACATTACATTAAGAAAATAAACAATATATTAAACAAAAATATCTTTCAGAAAGTCATACTGTTGCATTTTGAATAACAGAATCCCTTAGTATTATAAAATGTGGGTAGCAATTCTTTTGAAGACTGGACCTAGTCTACCTTCTCCCCTCTGGACATTTATAGCTATTCCATGCTCCCAATCAGCAGTTCCAAGAACCCTCCTTCTAGTATTGAATTCTGGGACTTATTCTTGGCACCCTAACAACAGTTTAGCTGATTTGTCTAAAGGAGTTTCAAAAGCAGCCACATAGGTGGGCTGTGCCTGGGGAAGAATCTAGTTTGCCCTCTGCTCAAAGCCTAATTTACTTGTCATTTAGCTTCTGGTTTTAGAAAATCTCATCTCTGTCAATCTAAATGAATTCTTATGTCAAGTCCACCCATTCCCATACAACCCTTTTATGTAACAATTAGAAGGCTAAGCCACAGTGCTGTGTGTGAATACACACACACACATACATACACACAAACATATACACTCATTAGCTTTTAAATTGGACTCACATGTACTAGGAAGAGCTCTGAATAGGTTTGTCCATATCCATATGCTCTAGGGTACATTCACATACAATAAGCAGATTCAGCAAATGCCAATACCAATGAGATCGGCAGGAGTCATGTCCCTCCCAGCACTGACGTATGATAGAGAGGTTTTGTGTCAATTTGTTTCCCTTCCCTTAGACTCTCAATCTTCCCAACCCCCATCACCAGCACTTCCTTTTCTCATCTACCTTAATTATTATTACCTTCTTTATACTTGTACCTATCATTTCACAGTTCTCCCTCAATATCCCTCTCTTCCATCCAGCTTCACTCCTCCATGTCAAAAGAATAACCCTCCCCAATGACAAAAACACATCTAATAAACACAATTAAAAATAAGACAAGTAAGTTTTCACTAGCCTCCTTTTCTGAATTTTGTTACTTACTCTAAGGCTTAGGATTCTCTATATCTCCGTTTCATAACTAGATTGAACCTTAGAAGAAAAATCTAAAACTTCATTTTCTTTGTGAGTCTTATACCAACTGCTTCTAGCCCCCAACTATCACACCCTCTGAACTCTCTTGGTTGAGTCTATAGCACTCATTTGGATCTCAGCAGCCCCTCCTTTTTATTTTTTCTTCATTTAAATGCTTCTGTCCTGTTTCCCCTCTCTATAATGTAAGCCCCTTGAGATCATGGGCCATATCCTATACTTCTTTCCATGACTAGCCTATAGACAAGTATTCTGTATGAGGTAGATAAGCAGTAAGTTTGTTAATGTTCTGTGTTACAAAGATGAATCAGTTATTCTTATCTCCTCTGGGCAGCGAGAATTTAGGAGCTTTAATGGCAGGATAAATGTAGGAAACCCTTTATTAGAGTTTTCTCTTCACATATGAAATCTCCCTACTCTAATTTAGTGAATCATAGATTTATATTTTGAAGGGATCTCATGTCATGGATAACGGAAACTAAGACCCATGTAATGTATTTTGTCCATGGTCACACATGCAATAAGTAGCAGCACCAGGATCAATTAATTGATCAACAAGTTTTTGTTAAATGCCTGCTATGTGCCAGGAACTGGTTTGAACCCAGATTGTCTGACACCAAACTCTGCTCTTGTCATTACACTGCACTGATGCTATAGGTATTCTCTTTGCCATTCTCACTCTTTATTCTTCCAATATCATCTTTCCACCTCAAACTGGTATGCCCACATGGATAGCCAATGCCTGCTGGTAGCAATTGCCTAGTGGCAAAGACTCTGTGGACAAGAAACAGTGTGTCCTGTGCCTCAGAGAAGCTGCATTATGTCAGATTGAATATATTCAGCCTCCAATACAGTCTCTTCCACCAACTAAGCTCAGAGACCTTCTTAAAGCTAATTTACCCCTCTGCACATCATTCTCTTCATGTAAAAATGCATAGTTTGGATTAGTAAAGATCCTTCCAGCTTTAGAATAGCTAGATGATGTGATGGATAGAAAGTTGGGTCTGAAGTCAGGAAGATTCATCTTTCCAGAGTTCAAATCTGGCCTTAGACATTTACTATCTGTGTGATAGGCAAGTCACTTAATCCTGTTTGCCTCGGTTTCTTCATCTGTAAAATGAATTGGAGAAGGAAATGGCAAACCACTCCAGTCTCTTTGCCAAGAAAATCAAAATGAGGTCAAGAAGAGTCAAATATGACTGAAATGACTAAATATTAACTTCTAGCTATAAGTCTACAACCCAATTCTCCTAAGATCTTGAGAGTGCCTTTGGAAAGATATATTCTATTTTGATCAATGTTTGGAAATCCTTAAACTATTTCTCATCTTTTTTTTTTCTGAATCTAGACCTTTTTATCACATCCAGGCTGGAAGTGCAATAGCTACTCATGGACCCTACCTCACCACTTATTGACTCACTCCTTTTCTGGCCTCAGTTACTTCAGGTGTCACAGTCCCTCACTAAGAGCTCACCAGAGGGGAACCAGAGGTAGTGAGGACACCCACCAAGCTTTAGTGCCACTTCCAGTTCAGAACTTCCAAATTCAAGTGATTCACCAGCCTCAGCATCCCTAGTAGCAGTAATTATAAGTGCAAACCAATGTGTCAAACCAATTTTCCTCTATTTAATTAGATTATGTGTATGTCTTGAAACCTTTATTTAACTATTATTCTGCTTAGAAATACCATCCTTCATGGATATTGCAAATAAAATCTTCAGCCCACATAGATCTATTGCCAGTCTGATTTGATGAGATTTTTCATCTACATAAAGAACTTTCCAACTATTCAGAAGAACGGTACTCTCTAGATATATCTAGAATGTAATTTGATAACAGATGTGCTGAATATGTAAACATAGCACAGTTGTGTTATTTTTCAAATGCCCATTTCCTAGTTTTCTGCCTTAAAAAAAGAGGGCTGCTTTATAAACTAGGAGTCAGATCCTATGCCCTTGCCAAAAAATGAAAACAGTGTGCAACCAGAATCCAAACAGGGACCAGGTTGCTCAGATTACAACATGTACATGTCTGTTGAAAACATGCATTTGGGCATGTGGTAACAGAACGTTCCCTTTCCCCTAGAAAGCACTGTCCACATCCATCTTCTGAGGGAACTATTTTCTTGGGACTTGTTTCTCCTTAGTCTGATTAAGAAACCGCAAATGAGAAATAAAACATTCTCATCATTACTCCTGCAATCAAACAATAAATTGTACTCAGGGGGATAGGACAGTCCAGTTGAATTCCTTGCCAAACACACACATACATGCACATACACACACACAAACCACACACACAGAAGCAGAAAAATAATTGTATGGAAAGGAAAATGTCTGCCTACAGGAGATGCTGTGTCTAGAACTTAGTTTGCCCTGGGTGGGCTGAAAGTAAACTAGAAAAAGTAAATGAGCTACTGCTATCCACCCCCATCTGTATTTAACTCCCAAACTCAGCTATTAGTTACTTTTGGAAGAGTAAGGAAAGTTTGCCTGAATGAATATGTTGGCAAAAGCTAAATTTATTAATCAATGGAGTTATTGTCAAATATCCAAGATTCTATTGTCAAGTATAGTATAGAGTATAGTGGTAGTCTCTCGGTGACCGAGAATGACTATTGTCTTTGTGCATTTTCATCTATTGATGTACCCTCATGTGGCTTTGGAGTCCAAAGGCCGAGGCGCACAGTTTGTGGCACATGGGGCCTGGGACGCCAGTTGTTATGGGAGGTGCGGGTGTGGCCTGGTGTCGGCGTTCACGCGCAGCGGCAAGACGTCGATGTCGCTCATCTTCAAAGGTGGTGGCGGCATGGTTAATGTGGGTTCGCCAGCTGCTTCTGTCAGAGGCAGCGAGTTCTAGTTGCTTTGGTGTAATGCCAGCCTACTTCAAGTTTGACTTTAGCTGATCCTTGAATCTTCTCTTTGGTCGGCCTTGTTTCCTGAGTCCAGCTGACAGTTCACCATAGAATACCTGTCTTGGTATTCGCTGTGGGTCCATGCAGATGACGTGTCCAGACCATCGTAACTGGGTTTTGAGGACCAGGACTTCGATGCTGGTGGAGCTGGCTCTGTCGAGGACTTCCTGGTTGGTGATTCGGTCCTGCCATCGGATCCTCATGATTTACCGGAGGGAGCGTTGGTGGAATTGCTCCAGCTGTTTCATGTGCTTCCGGTACAGTGTCCATGTCTCACAGCCGTACAGGAGCGAGCCGAGGACCACTGCGTTGTACACTTTGAGCTTCATCGCAGTGCTCACACCTCTGTGTTGGAGGACTTTGGAGCGCAGCCGCCCGAGTGCCTGGCTGGCCTTTTGGATCCTGGCATTGATCTCATGGTCTAGGGACCCGTCGTTGGCGATGGTGCTGCCCAGGTACTTGAAAGTGTTGATGTTAGAAAGCTGAGTGCCGTCGATTGTAATGCACGTCTGGTTAGTTGGCCTCCCTGATGCAGGTTGGAACAGCACCTCTGTTTTGCTGAGGTTGATAGTCAGGCCAAACAGTTTTGTTGCTGTAGAGAACCTGTCCACAATGGTTTGAAGATGATTTTCTTGATGGGCCATGAGAGCACAGTCATCTGAGAAGAGAGCTTCCAGGATGAGTCTCTCTGTTGTCTTTGTTTTTGCAGCCAGGCGGCGAAGGTCGAATAGTGAGCCATCCAGTCGGTATTTGATGTAGACGCCCAGGTCTAGATCCATCCCAGCTTGTTGTAATACTTGGGTGAAAAATAGGTTGAATAGTACCGGAGCGAGGACACAGCCTCGTTTCACGCCATTGGAGATGTTGAAGCGATGGGAAGTCTCTCCACCAGATAGGACTTCCCCTGTCATGTCGACATGAAAGAGCTGGATCAGTTTGATGAATTTTGCTGGGTAACTGAGCTTGCTGAGGATCGCCCACAATGTGTCCCTGTTCACTGTGTCGAACACCTTTGTCAGGTCTATAAAGATAATGTAGAGATTTAGGTTCTGCTCAAGGCATTTTTCCTGCATTTGCCTCACCGTGAAGACCATGTCGATGGTGCTGCGATCTGGTCGGAAGCCACATTGTGATTCAGGCAGGTTCTGCTCTGAAACAGATGACAGGAGTCTGTTGAGTATAACACAGGTGAGGATCTTTCCAGCAGTGGAGAGTAGTGAGATGCCTCTGTAGTTGTCACAGGCTGCTCATGAGCCTTTGTTCTTGTATAGGGCTACGATGGAGGCATCTCTGAGTTCTGGGGCATGTCTTCCTCTTCCCATATGATGGTCAGCACTATGTGGAATGCCTGGAGCACCTTTCCATTTAAGGTCTTGTACACCTTGGTTGGGATCCCATCTTTACCGGGTGCCTTGCCTACACTCATTTGTTTAATGGCTTTTTGGACTTCCTCTATTGAAGGAGGGACGTCAAGTTGTTCAATAGTGCGGTTTTGGGGGATCTGGTCAAGGGCGCTTTGGTCGACTAAAGAGGGTCGGTGGAGAAGCTGACTGAAGTGTTCTTTCCACCTGTTGCTGATGCCTTTTTTATCTTTTATGAGAGTGTCACCGTCAGAGGATAGCAAGGGAGTGGTGGTTGGTTTTAATGGCCCATAGACAGTCTTGAGGGCACTGAAAAATTGTTTGTAATTTTTTGTATCAGCAAACCGCTGGATTTCTTCTGCCTTTTTTTCCCACGATTGGTCTTGCATCTTCCTGATCTCATGCTGCACTGTGGCTTGGAGAGACTTGAATCTGTCCTTTTTAGGAGCAGAGTTTGGGTTATTTTGCCACTCCATTAAGGCTTTGTTCTTTTTGCTCAATAGGTCTTCAATAGCAGTGTTGTTCTCATTGAACGAGTCCTGGTGTTTGCGTTGTTTGGGGCCTAGGACTGCCTTTGATGTTTCCTTCACTGCGTCTCTGAACTGGTTCCATTTCTTGGTTGAGCTTCCAGTGAGTGGTCACTTGGCAGACAGCTTGTCATCCAGGCAGGACTAGAATGTTTGCAAATAAGATGGATCTCTAAGATGACTCATGTTGTAAAATGCTATATCTCTTATTGTTTCTTTTCTTCCCTCATATTGATATCCCCTAACTTGAGTAGAACATCTCCTGGAGAATATTTTGACGATTATCTTAGCTGAAGCATATAGCACTGGCCTGGGGAGAAAACGATTCTCTCTTTATAAACTAGATCAATACTACTTTTTCCTCTCTTTTTCCCTAAAACATCACCACCATTACTTTTTATGAAAACATACTGAGTCTGGAAAATAAGAAGATTGTTGAATATTTATTTTTTCTTTATTTTTTACATATGAATACAATTTTTAATAATCATTTTCTGACACTTTCGGATCAATGTTCTCTCCCTCCCTCCCACCTTTCTCCCCTTCTCAAGACAGTAGGTGATATATGTTGGGCATATGTTTTCGTACAATACATATTTCCATGTTTGTCATTGTGAAAGAAACATATTGCTTATACTAGAGAAAAATTCATGGAAGAAATAAAGTGAAGAATGATATGTTTCAATGGGCATTCAGATGCTATCAGTTCCTTCTATAGCAACAAATAGATATTTTCATCATGAGTCCCTTGGAGTTGTCCTGGATCCTTCCATTGCTGATAATAGTTAATTCATTCACAGTTGATTATCATACATTATTGTTCTTATTGTGTACTATATTTTCCTGGTTTTCCTCACTTCACTTTGCATTATTTTATGTCTTTCCAGGTTTTTTTGTGATGTCTTGTTTATTGTTTCTTAAGACACAATAGTATTCCATTACAATCATATACTACAACTTGCTGCTATAAATATTTTTATACAAATAGGTCTTTTTTCTCCATCTTTGATCTCTTTGGGATCCTTACCTAGTAGTATTGCTGGGTCAAAATAGTATTCGGGGCCAAAATTTGATGACCCTTTGGGCATTGTTCCAGATTATCCCAGAATGCTTATATTGGTTCTCAGCTCCACCCACAATATAGTCATATCCCAGTTTTATCACATGCCCTTCAACATTTTTCATTTTCCTCATTTGGCATATTAGCCGGTTTTATAGATGTATGGTGGTATTCAGAATTGTTTTAATTTGCATTGCTCTAATAGTGATTTAGACCATTTTTATATGACTATAGATAGTTTCAATTTCTTCATGTGAGAATTGCCTTTTCATATACTCTGATCATTTGTCTTATGAATTTGACTATACTTTATGTATTTAAGAAATGAGATCTATGTCAGAGACACTTACTATAAAACATTTTTCTTCCAGTTTGTTATTTCCCTTCTAATCTTGGTTGTATTGGTTTTGTCTTTGCAAAATATTTTTTAATTTAATGTAGTCAAACTTACTTATTTTACATCTTATAATGTTCTCTGTCTTATTTGGCCATAAATTCTACCCTTATCCATAGATCTAACAGGTAAATTATTCCATGTTCCCCAATTTGTTTATGGCATTACCCTTAGGTCTAAATTATATATCCATTTTGAATTTACCTTGATATATGGTATGAGGTCTATGCTAATTTTCTGCCATACTGTTTTCCAGTTTTCCCAGGAGTTCTTGTCAAATAGTGAGTTGATATTGGCAAGGAAGGAAGCATGAATTTCATACCATGACTAATGTAATCCTTTGCTTCTATTCCACTCAACAGTAGTTTCTGGAAACCTGGACATAAGCATCACTTCGAGGACTTTAGTTCTCTTAGAATCTATAGCCAGCCAACATCTAGACCAAGAATCAAGGGGAAAAGGGAAGTAGCAAATACTTGTCTTTTTATTTCTGCTACCAGAAGGACACAGGTTTGAAGCAGAGAAGAGAAAGAGGATGATAAAGGAGGTTTTTATTGGTATTAGAGGCAGAACTAAGCACAGTCATGAGTCACACATTCATAGTCCCTACTGCCTAAGGAGAGTTGTCCACTTAGCAGGAAAGAAGGAAAACTGTATGACAAAGGTCATAGTCACATTTAACAGAGAAGACATTACAAATTTCAAAGCATCTCAGGGTACCGTCCACTCATTTGTTAGTATTCCCAAATCCCCTGATAATGTTTTGTATATATTTTGTAATCATTTATCTGTAGACTTGACCCTCAGTCCTAGTCACCATCACCCATTTCTCCATTAAAGGCTGAGTCAAGAGTAATTGTTGTTCAGTCATAGCTGACTCTTTGTGATTCCATTTGGGGTTTTCATGGCAAAGATACTGGAGTGGTTTGCCATTTCCTTCTCCAGATCATTTTACAGATGAGGAAACTGATTCAAATAAGGTTTTTGACTTGCCTAGGGTCACACAGCCAGTATATGTCTTGGGTAATTAGATCTTCCTGACTCTAGACCTGTGCTCTATCTACTGTACCACTTAACTGCCCCTTTGATTTTCATATCCCTGGCATCTAGGACTAACATAGGGTTTACCACTAAGAGTGATATTTTTGTTAATCCCATTACAGACTTTCCCTGGAGTTTAAAACAAAGAATTTAAAAGACTGACTTGGCTGAAAAAAAAAAACAGACTAAGAATTTCATTTCACCTAGCTCCCAGAAAATACCCCAAGGACTGAATTTAAAAGAAGACAAACAAATCTGAAGAACCAGAGATCCACTCCTAGTCATCCTAGCCTCCTAAGCACAATCAATTCTCAATGCCTCTCAATCACTCTAGTTGGTGGCTAGTCAGTGAGTTCACCCTACCAGGCTGTTGTCCTTCCCTTTCCTCTTAAAATCTATATAAGCACCCCACCTTCTGTAGTTCAGAAGGAAGTCTCAAATCTTTATGTCTATGTTCCACCCTGGGAATATATACCTCCCAGGGTGGTGGCTCTGTGTGGTTTTCCTTGACTATATTCTCCTTGTCTGAGTAAAGATCTGTTATTATAAGTATTCTGTTGTTTTACTTTTTTAAGGTTGACAGCATATTGTATATGATTAATAAGTTTTTGTTGTATCAATGAATGAATATAGCCTTTTGGAAAGATGCACTACTACCAGCTTGTCTTATCTTGAGAACATAACTATGCCCTTACATTTTGCTCTCATAATCAGAATTCTATTTAAGGAAAAGGAACTTCTTTCCTAGTAAGGTGTAACTCATAAAAGACCTAGGAATGGCTTGGGGGCCATGATCTTTTCTGAACACCTTAAGTTGTTACAGAGAGTCAACACATTCAAACAAGTGAACTATGCTTTGAAAATGCATCCTAAAGTGGGGGGTGGAGGGGAGATATGAGAAGCATTCTCCAAGTTCTGGCCAAAAGATGGACTGACAAAAGAAGAAAAAAAAAAGGCAGATGGGGAATTGCTGCCAATTCCTCACTGTCTAAATTGAAATAAAACACTTCTACTTTTGGTAAAGAGAAAACTGTAATAGCCACACCAGAGCCAAATTGAATAGATACTTCCTTTATGGAAAAACTGTGGTTTAAATTCCTTGGAAAATTTCTTATTGAATGACAAAATTTCAGATATGTTAATAGAATAGCCCTTAAAGTGCTTTTAAATGCATTTCTATTTCACTTGAAATTCATAGTACCAATTAGTAGTTTGCATTTATGTCTATCTACACACACACACACACACACACACACACACACACACACACACACACACACACACACATAAGCAAAGAGACAAAAAAGAATTTATATCAACCCCCCAAAAAAAGGAATTATACTGTCATAATCGTCTTGTGGGGTTGTTTATTTTGTTTTGTTTTTAATTCAGTTGTCCTCCATGCTGAGTTTGCACCTTGTTACAATCATCCCATTAAATCCACCAGTTTTTTTGTCTCCCCTAAAAGGTGAGGCAGTGCTAGGTATTGAGGGTAATGAGATAAAAAATGACATAGTCCCAACTTTCAATATGTTTACAATTGTGTAGAGGGGAAAATATGTATAGAAATATGTATGATGCTGTGATAAGTACAAAGGAAGGATGTAAGTGAAATTTCACCAAAAAAAAAAATGAGAGATATTACTTTCAACAAAGAGTTTCAAAGAAAGATTCATTGAGAAATCCCACTTAAGCTGGCCCATGAAGGATAAAAAGAATATTCATAGATGTCTATGTAGGGGTAAGGTTGATTGATTTACTCAATCCCTCAAGTCACCCCACCCCACTTAAAGTAAGTGATAAGATGCTCCAATCAATCTCCATCATGGGCTGATTGCTAAAAGTACTTGGAATTGGAATGACACTGGGTGGAAAGAGTTGATAGTCTGAAGAAACTTGGTCACACCCAGAGGTCATCTATAAATTATCCAGCTAGGTAAGAGCTCAAATCATTTGAGAGGTGAAAGAAAGTACAACTTTTCCGTAAAACTCCAGAGAAGGAACTGGAAGAAGGGGAGAGAGGAACAAAAGAAAGAAGAGAGAGGAAAAGAAGAGACCTCAATTTGGGTTTTCTTTAAGTTTCATTCCCATCCACCCCCACAAACTCTTTAGTTGGAGGAAGACCTCGTAAGCCTTGAAAAGTCTGGACAATCTGGGGACTTCTCATATTCCCTGCAGCTTTCAAATGGTGTCCCCAGATCAGCTGACAGCAGTGTCTGCATTAAGAGCTAAAGCAGACTGTATATACATTCAGGATTTGGCAGGAAGCCCATTATCTATAATGGGAACTTCTTGAGAACCCCACAAATGAAAGAAAAGAACTACCAGTCTCCAGGAGCAATGAGTACCCCATTTCCACGTGAACTTTCCACCAGCAATTTCTCTTTATATATTTGTACAATAGTGTGCAACAGACTTTTGGGGAGGATGTTTTCTACCTGACTGTAAATACCTATTTCTTAAAGCTACTTAAAGATGAATGGCTAAAACAATTCTCAGCTGATAATCTTTGGTGGAAATATACTGGTAAAAGCTTGGGCCAATAGGATCATCCAGCCCCCCAAGGGTATCCCTGAACTCCCAAGATGATGTAGTTAGTACAGATCTGGGGACCTTACTTGCTAGTGTGCATACAGGTTTGGAGAATAAGTCCAGAGCTACTGTTATAGCATTACCTGTGCTAATGAGTTACATACATCAAAGAGGAAAGGACAAGACTGAAGACCAAGTAATTGTACAGTTTGTCTAGAAAATAAAGCTCATGAAAAGGGAAAGAGAGTAAGGAAGTTGTAAGGATAGTGTAACATCATACTATGAATGTTCTTAAAAGCTAGGGCAAAGCATTGTTGTTTTTTCCTTTAGTAACAAAGAGACACTGGACACTTATAAGCAGCAGTATAATTTGGTAAGACTGGTACTTTAGAAAAATGATGTTGACAGTGAAGTAAAGGATAGATTAGAGAAAAAAAGAGTATGAAATAGTGGAAGCTAATTAGAATACTCTTACAATGATATAAGTGAAAGATAATGCAAGCTAGCCTACAGTGAGAACAATAGGAATGAAGAAGTCATATTTTTGAGAATCAATCATAGAAAATAATTAATTATCAGGTAGGGCAAGGAGGAGGGAAAACTTAAAGATAACTTCATAAGTCTTGGTGCCTTGGAGGATGAAGAATCAACAACTAAAATAAGTAATCAGGGAGGAGGAACAAGTTTTAAGGGAAATGAGAAAGAGTGTTCATAATTTATGAGCATTATTATTGGAAACAGAAGCCTTGGGCCTAAATCCTAGCTTTGGCACTACTAATTGGAGGAAACTGAACAAATCAGTTTCTTCACCTATAAGATGTGGAGATTGTACTTATATTTACTTAGCTCACAGAGTCATTGTGAGAGCTTTCACAAACTAAAGCTCAATTTAAATGGAATTTATTGTTCTTTTTATGAACTCCATTCCGGACATATTGAGTTTTTAGGTTGTAAGATAACATCTAGGCTAAGACATTCAGCTAACAACTGGGAATATAGTTCTGGAGCTTGGGGAGAGTCTAAGGTTTATGTAGGTAGATTTTAAAAATTATTTGCATAGAGATACAGTAATTCAAACCATGGAAGTATATGAGATTACCAAAATGGCAGAATAGGAAAGACGAAGATAGGAGACAAGCTGAACAAGAACATAATCTCAGGGAAGCCAATGATTAGGAGGCAGGAAGTGAATAATGAAGAAAACTTAGAAAGATAATGAGAAGTTGTCATATAAGTGAAAAAATAAAACAAAACAAAGATTCGTGAGTGCAATTAAAGACATGGAAGTAAAGTATATATAAAAACCTAGGGCTGATTCTCAGTGAAAAATGCTACAAAAATGACAACTGAGAAAAGGTCAATGACTTTGGCAATTATGAGTTCATCAGAGACCTCTGGGAAAGTATCTTCTATATAGAGGTGGGAAACAAAGCCAGATTTCAAGAAGTTGAGGATAATTGATGGTAGAAAATCCCAGTGGACAGAGTTAGGATCAAATAAATGGGTTAACCTTGAAAAGGAAGAGCTACCACTTCCTCCTTCACAAGAAGGGAGGAAAGAAGAAAGCATGGAGACAATATAAAAAGCTTCTGAGGGGCCAGCTGGGTACCTCAGTGGATTGAGAGCCAGGCCTAGAGATGGGAGGTCCTAGGTTCAAATCTGGCCTTAGACACTTCCCAGCTGTGTGACCCTGGGCAAGTCACTTAACCCCCACTGCCTAGTCCTTACCACTCTTCTGCCTTGGAACCAATTCACAATATTGATTCCAAGATGGAAGGTAAGGGTTTAAAAAAAAATTTTTTTTAATTTAAAAAAGGTTTTGAGATAAAGAAGAATGAATATGAAATAGAAAAAATAAGAGAGCTCATGACTGCCTCAATAGTATCAAAAAATCAGGAGGCAACGTCATGAAGAAATGCAGAGGTTCAGGGGTAGAATTTGTAACTTGAGTGAAGAAGAGATATTTTAAAATAATTTTTGGTGACAGAGAGGAAATATTCCCATACTTGAAACTGTTACTTGTAAGAACAGTACCACTTAGAGCAGATACATCTTACCTGGTTACAATTATTACACTTACTTCTGCTCATTAAAACATAAAATGAGTTCTAATAAGTCTTTTGTGGTTAAACTATATCTAATTATGAACATTTCAGGAACCCATTATCCTATGTATATTAGAAATGCCAGAAACTGGATAAATAATAATGGTGCTGATAAATATGAAGGGAGCTTTCCCAAATGAGAAAGGTTTTATTTGATTATTTTAATCACAAGATAAATTATATAAACTCAGAATAAGTTTTCAATCGCTGACCATTTCATCATCTAGTTTAGTCCATTTCTTATTATTAAGTATTCTGGCACTTAGTCCTGAGATACTCTAGAACAAGAATTTTTATCTTTTTTTAATGTCATGGACTCCTTCATAAGTCTGGTGAAGGCTATGAATTATTCCAAATGTTTTAACTGAATAAAGAAAAAGACATAAGGTTGCAGAGCAAACCAAAAGAGTAAAAACAGAGCTATAATCTTCATCCCATTCAATGACATGGACCCCCTGAAATCTCTTCATAAATGCCCCCTGGTGCCCAAGAATCTCAAGTGAGGAAGTCCTGCTCTAGAATGACTTTCCTATGAGTTCACCTGAGAGCAACTTGAATGGGGGCTCAGGCATCCTGTGAATCACCATTCTTCTACTGCGCATAGTGACCTCCTCTGTTGTTGCCATGGCACCTCTAACCTCCTGGTACTCAGTAAGCACATCAGTGGGATGGCTAGCATCCTCTGCAATGACAGCCAACATCCCAGGGCAGCAGCATCGACTTGCCGCCAGCCAAATTGCTGGACTTCACACACTTCTGAGTAATCCACAGTTAAAGCAGCAGTGATTAGAGCATGAGGCTGCTTCCTCACTGATTTAACCTTTATCCTTGAAATCATCAATAGCAGTCATCTTGTTAACCATGTTCTCTAAAACCTGCATTAGTCACACTTCATTTCATAGCTCCATAGATCTGAGTTTAATAGGCCTCCTGAGGGGATACTAAAAAGGCACATCAATAATGAAATTTCATTGACACGTACAGACAGTTGACAAATATTTTCCACATGCTATATGCGTGGGGAAGAGAAGCAAAAACAACTTCATCCTTTGTACCTTGACCCTCTGCTTACGGGACCTCTTGAACAATCACGAGTGAGCAATCGGAGCCTTAATAAGTCTCAAAGTTTTGCCAAAGCACAAACTTGACTTCAATCAGGAACTGATTTCAGCAAGGCTGAATGATGATGAAGAAAAATGCAGTTAGATTTCTCCAAGGCCCATGTTAAGCAAACTAAGGTCATTAAGCGGCCCCTATAAAATCAATATTTTATTAAAGTAGAGAAACCTTGGCCTGTAACTCCATTGGTACAGCTAAAACCTCTGTGTGGCTAAGAACAAAGAGCAGTGATGTGGAGGTTTGTCACTGCTGCCGTTCATCATAAAAAGTGAAAAAGGGTGGTAAAAAGGAGACATAGTGTGTCTAACTGTTCTGAGATTGACTCATCACAGAGGCTTAATAAATGGGATGGTGATAATCAGGCCAGGAAAATGGTAGGAAATTAATTACGCACAGAATTCAAACCTATCTTTAATATGGAAAATGATGTCATTGTAAATGTAACTCTAAATGACTCATTTTATTATCTTACAGATGACTCTTTAGAATGGAACCTGATATCACATGATAGGGTATATATAATAGTTCAAGGTTTTTATAATCTCAAAAATAATCCAAATAAAGAGAATTAATTGAAAGGAAAAATAATTTAGCTTATTTAGGGGGCTAGATGAAAAGGACTTCTAGGTATACAAGAAGAATTACGTGAACATTAAGAATTCTAATGAGAAGGGGTTGGCTGGGTGGCTCAGGGAATTGAGTCAGGCCCAGAGACAGGAAGTCCTGGGTTCAGATCTAGCCTCAGACCCTGGGCAAGTCACTTAACCCCCATTTCCTTGGTCTTACCACTTTTCTGTATTGGAATCAGTTGAGTTCAAATATAGTTTCAGACACTTACTAGCTATGTGACTCTGGGCAAATCATTTAACCTTTCATAACCTCAATTTCTCATGCTATAAAATGGGGATAAAAATAGTATTTACATCACAAGATTCCTGTGGAATCAAATTAATTAATTTTGTAAATTGTATTTAGCGTAGTGCCTTGCACATAGTAGATACTATATAAGTGCTTATTTCCCTTCCTCCTTTCCTTCCATCCTTACACAAATGAAAAAAATAATCAATACACAGGTTAGGTTGGAAGTATTAAAAAGGAAGAAGGGCAGAGGAAGTCTTAGGAAGGCATGATTTAAACAGCATAGATTATTTCCATTAATCAATAAACATTGTGCCTCCTATGCACCAGGCTCTGTATTAAATTATGTGGAAAATAAGAAGAAACAAAAGACAGTCCTGCCCTCAAAGAGCTCACAATCTAATAGGAAGGACAACAAACAAATATTTATGATATGCATGATAAATAGGGAGAAAAAGCCAGAGGGAAGGCCCTAGAAATGAGATGGGTTGGGAAAGGCTTCCTTTGGAAGATAACATTTTAACTAGTGTGAATTCATGGAAGTGGGAGAACACAGAATAAGCCTGGACAATAACTACATAACATTGTGGCAAGAATTTATCAAAGTGAAAGCTGTATTACAGAGAGTCTTAAACACAAGGAGATGACATTTACCCAATGGGTAATGGAGGTACATTGAAAGTTTTTGAATAGGAGTGTGACATGATCGATGCATTAGTAAGATTATGTTGGTGGCTAAGCAGAGAGGGGAGGAGAGTCAGAGAAGTAAAGAGGCTATTTACAGGAATACAGAAACCAAAATTAAGAAGGACCTGAATTAGGAGGAAGGATTGTGAGTGGAGAGGAGAGGCAGATTGAAGTGATATCATGGCAACAGATATAACAGAATGTGATATGAAATTATGCTTTCTGTTAATTCCATGTGATATGTCAAATAGGTGGTGCTAGCTTCTACCATATGCCATCATTATAGCTGCATACTACTACCTTCCATCTTCATACAATTACATTTGCTATTTTTCCTTTGGTCTTTGAGAATAAAATGTGATTAGGAAGATAGCCCTAGTTATTCCACTAATCAAATTTCCAATCTTGAGATCATGGCTAAGGAGCTGTATTGACATCTTTCTGCATCTCTTTGTCATTCCTACCAAGGTCTCAAATCTTTCATGGTCCCTTATTTAATAACCTTACCTCAATTTTTCTTAAAGAACTAGAAATCCTCCACCTAAGCAATATGCTTCATTAACTCATATCCCCATTCCATCTCCACATCCAAAAGCCTTTTTAAGATATGAGAGAAGTGAAGAGGGGGCAATGGAGTCCATTGGATCAATCACCCCACTTCATTTAGGGTCCTACCCTTGTCAGATGAATATACCTCAACTGAGTCTATCATTAAGGGGTAGGATTTAGATACGAATAATGCTTAGACTTCTCTGAATCAGTCAGTAATAAACATTAGACTAAGAAACTCTTGAAATCCATTATATGAAATGATGTTAGTTCCATACAAGAAATACTTTGAATTGGTTGAAGAAATCCAGTCATATCCTTTGGCTTTTTTTAATACACCAGAAGACCAGGAGAGATAAGTTTCAACCCTTAGAGGGGAAGGAGTAGAAACTCTGTCTTTTTCCAACTTCAGAGGGCCAGAGGATTCACACTTTTCACCAGATCCCTAGCACTATCCCCAGAATAAGTGAGTCAAGGACAAGCGAGGTACACTTCTAGACTATTCAAAGATCCTAGAAGAAATATCTACTAGAGCTAAGCAGAACATGTTAGTGGTGGCATCAGCAAAAGGACCTTCAGGAACTCTGAATCATTCCCTTTTCTCAAAGTTTGAGTCTACTTCCCTGGCCTTTGTATGTGCTGATAGGAGAAATGTGCTATAGACTTTTGAGTGGGAAGTTTTATACCAAATGGTCTTAGTATTCCACCTTAGTAAATATCCCCTTTTTAGTAGCTCATTAAATCTGTTTGACTAATTGATATTAACAAGAAACTATGAATAAAGCACACCAGTGAGGCCAAACTATAATACTAGGAAAAACCATACCTCTGCAACTTTTCTGGTTCTCCTAAAATTCTGGGCACTGGGTCTACCAGTGTAAGTAGAATTGGGAGAATAGTTCCGATGTGTGCTAGAGTTGAATTACTGATTCATTTTTTACAAAGTAATTTTATCAGCAGAAGTATACCTAAGATTTCTGGCAATCAGAGCAAAAAGCAAAAAGGGAGGCTCCCTCTAATCAACATTTTAAGAAAAATTAATTTGGTAAGGAAACGATTTCAGGTCTCAGAACATACAGTCCCATTGTGGAAAGCCAAAAATCCAGGGATCAGGACTTACTTGAGCTAGACCACAAGATAAAGAATTGCATCTGGTTGTTACTTGAATTTATAAATCTTGCTAACTAGGTGCTAAAATCAAAGTTCAGTTATCTCTACCTATCAAAAGACAGTGCTGTCAGTGCTCTCTAAATTGTGGCACTCTGTGGAACAAAGCTCCTGACACAATACCTTAGTTATAGCTCAGCTTCCTAGAACCACACACCAAACCCACAAATAGAATCAAGAACTCCATATTTTCATTTCAGAGTAAGTCATATAAACCAATAAGCCCCCCTGAATGTAGAAAACCATTACACAAATTCACAAATGTTTGGATATGCTACTGGCCAAATACATTTAAAAATCATTAACTAGAAATAGTCTTTTTTGAGTCAATTAAGTTTGTACTATCAAAAAGCAAATGTTCCTTTTCTGGATCTCGACATATAACCCCACGTTGAAGATTAGATCAGAGTAGGAAGACAATTTTCTTATAACACAGACTTTCATTTCTCAAGTGCTAGAACAAAATGTGCTCTGAGTGGCTTGGCACTATTAATTTTAATGAAAGGCCAGAAGATATATCCACATGGTTTTATGTGTCTCTATTAACAGGATATATGTCCCATTTCCTCAGGGCACAAGAATGTTTCGATGGCAAACTGATGCCTTACTCTGGTCCCATAAGATTTTATAACAGCCATTTGGTATTCCCAAGAAAACATGTAAAATGGTAGGAAAAGAGAGAGAAGAGGAGGGAAGAGAGAAGAGGAAAGGAGAGAAGAGGAATGAAGGTTAGATTATTTGTCTTAAATAACAACCTCATACATGTAAAATTAGAAAATGGAATTTGTATTAAAGGATAATAAAAAGACCTTGAGTTTTTAGGTGATATCATGACTTTTTCTCAAATTATTTGAAGCCACGAGGAAAGATTTAAACACAAAATCACCAGGATAGATATGAATTCATCATGTTTAGTGTCAAAGCAAAGGTATGCTCTGTACAAAATCTTTTTCATAGCATTATAGGATCAAGTGGTCTTTAGAGACCACAGTGCACCTAGTAGGCATATAGCAGGTACTATTGTTCTTAGATGAATGAATCCAGACCACCATGCTAATTTTATAGAATAAGAAATTGAGACCTAGAGTAGTTATCACTTAACTTAAATGCACATTGATAGCAAAAACTACAAGTCTGGTACCCTTCTAACTTGCTCAAATCTCTGTCTTCCAGTTCCTAGTACTTCCCTTTTTTGTCTCTTTCTGCATTAGCAAATGTTTGAAAGCTTTATTTATCCATATCAAATCACATTCTGAAATAATATAAAACTATAAGGGATTCTTAATAAATTCATAGAATAATACTGTCTATATTTTGATCAATGTATAATATCAATTTTATATTTTCTTCACCCATTTTCTATTCTATAAAATAGCATAGTATCTACAGAGATATTTGTTACTCCTAATAATGTGGCAATTGACAGTAGTCTTGATCTTTTTTCTAATTAGCATCAGACTTAGATAAAAAGTTAATTGGAAATTTAAATGAAATATTATGGTATATGAAGGTAGTATGACATTATTATATTAAGAAATGAAAGATATGAAGAAGCTAGAGAAGTGTGGAAAGATTTGTATGACTTAATATAGAGTAAAATATGCAGAATCATGAGAAAAATATATAAAAATGCCTAAAATCACATAAATTAAAACATTTGAACATTGAAATATTAAAAAAAAAGGAAAGAACCAAAAGGACAAATAATAGAAAACAACTCCCTATTTCCAATAACATACAATTAGCAGACTACTAGGTCAGAATATTGTATATATTGATAGATGTGGTCTGTCTATATCATATACTTTTGCTTAATGTTTTTGTTTGTCAAAATGGAAAGTTCAGGGGAGAGAGTCAAGATATGAAAAATACAACAGTGAGAGGTAGCATTTTTGCCTTGACTCTCACACAACACAGTAAGTGTGCCAGCCTGAATTCTCATTGGCAAAGTCAAGAAAAAGTCAGGAATCATTTTTCAATCCCAAGGCAGTTTAGGAAGACAAAGAAGGCTACAAATACTGGGCAGAAGTTGGTCAAGAGCCCAGCGTAGTGGCAACAGCACAGCAGCAGGCAGAGCAGACAAGGATTCCAGTGCCAAGGGACAGCACTGAGGCAGAAGGAGCCCTTTGTCAGTTTTCAACTTCAGTTCACCATGGCAACCAATAGATTAGTAAGCTAAATATCTACTTCTCCCTACCTTTCCTTCTTTTTACTACTACTATTTTTATTTAATAAAGCCATTAAGCTACTAGCAGCCTCATAATCATAATTATTTCAATTATTATTCAATATTGTACTAAAAGTGGTAATTACAGCAAGAAGTAAAGAAAAAGAAATTGAAAGAATAAGAGGAAATAAAGAAATAAACCACAACTTTTTGTAGAAGATATGAGGACTTACTTAGAAATCTCGAGTCAACTAAAAATTAATCAAAACAATTACAAAATTTCAGGTATAAAATAAACCCAAACAAATCATCAACATTTCTGTATGTTACCAACAAGCTCCAATGACAAGAAATAGAAAAAGAATTAGATTTAAAATAACTGCAGACAAAATAAAATACATGGGAGCCAACCTGCCAAAACACATGCAAGGATTACAAGAACACAATCTTTACATGAATAAAGACAGCTCAAAATTTATGGTGAAATGTAAATTGCTCATGAATACATTGGGCCAAATTCATAAAAATGAAACCATTACATACATCAATATACTTATTCAATGACATACCAATCAAACTACCAAAGGCAAACTATCAAACCAAACACCACTTTGTAGAGTTAGAAAAATTAATGACAAAATCCATTTGGATGAACAAAAGGTAAAAAATATCAAGATAATCAATGGAAAAAATATCCAAAGAAAGGAAACCTAATGGTTCATATCTTAAGCTAGATTTTAATGCTGTAATCATAAAAAATAATTTATTAATGGATAAGAAATTGAATGGTTGATGAAAAAACAGATTTTATATACAATATACAGAAACAAAAAGCACTATAATCTAATGTTTAATAAATGTCCAGTTATTGAGCAGGAACTGACTATTGACAAAAACTATTGGGAAAATTAGGAAGTAATTTGGCAGAAACTAGGCAAAGGCCAATATTTCATGAAGTATGAGAAGACAAACTCAAAAAGGGTAATTATATATACATAGAGAGTGATATTCTGAACAAATATGAGAAACAGAGATTACCAGTAGTCAGATCTATAGAGACTGAGAGAGTTCATGACAAAACAAGAAAGAGAAGTTCATGGAAGGTAAAATGAACAATTTTAATTACATTAAAATTAAAATGTTTTTACACAAATAGCCAAGAAAGTTAAAATGAGAAGAAAAGCAGGAAAACGGGGGGAAATCTTGTACCAAGTTTCTTTTATAATGGTTTCATTTTTCAAAACTATTTGCAACTGGAACAAATTTATCAGAATAAGAGCCATCGCCCAATTAATAAGTGGCCAAAAGATATGAATGAGAAGTTTTTAGAGAAAGAAACTGAAGCTATCAATAGTCATTTTTAAAATGTCCTTAATTACTGATAATTTTTAAAACTTTGAGGTAATACCTCATCTCCATCATATTGGCTAAAGTTACAGAAAAAGAAAATAACAGATTCTGAAGGAATATGGGAAAACAGGAACTGTTTGAGGAGTAGTGAACTACTCTAACCATTCCAGATAGCAATTTGGAACTACGCTCAAAAGAGCTATTAAATTGTGCTTATCCTTTGACCCAGCAATACCATACTACTTAAACCTATACCCAAAAAAAGCTCAAAGAAAGAAAAAAAAAGACTCATATATACAAAAATATTTATAGCACTTCTTTCTGTGAGGGAATAGAATTTGAAACTGAGGGAATGCTCATTACCTGGAGAATGGCTGAACAAGTAATGACATATGAATGTTATAGGGAACTATTGTGCTATAAGAAATTATGAAATTATTTGGTTTCAGGAAAAAATTGGTAAAACTAATATGAACTGATGCAGAATGAAGTGAGCAGAAACAAGAGAACAATTTACATTAGTAATAACAATACTGTAAAGTTAAAAAACTGTGGAAAATTTAGTAACTGACCAACACAATGACCTATCGCAATCCCATAGGACTCATTTTGAAACATGCCATCTACCTCCAGATAAAAATTGATCAACTCAGAGCTCAGAGTATAGATTGAGCATTGGATTCTCTCTCTCTCTCTCTCTCTCTCTCTCTCTCTATCTATCTATCTCTGTATCTATCCCCCCCCTCCCTTCTATCCCCTCCCTTTCTCTCTCTCTCTCTCTCTCTCTCTCTTTTTTTTTTTTTTGCTTTTTGGGGGAGGGGGCAACATGGCTTATATGGAGTTTCATTTTGCATGACTTCACATTTTGAATGTGTTTTATATTTCCTGCCTTCTCAACGAGTGATAAAGGGAGTCAGGAGAAGAAGAGAATTTGGAATTGAAAATAAAATTAAGTTAAATTTTAAAATGGAAAGTTCAATATCGGTAATATTAAAAAATGACTGATATAAACAGAAAAGGAAAGCTAAGATCAATCATAAGGGAATCCAGGTTTGGAAGTTTAAAAGAAAATGGTATTGTATAGTAGGAAAAGGAGAAGAAAGAAGGCATGAGTTGAATAAGAAAGAATTTATGGGGGTGACTTGGACAGGGTGGATCAATGCAGTCGTACAGAAGCTGAATTTGTGGAGAAGAAATTTTGTCAAATTTCAGAGAACCTACAGAAAATGTGAAGGAGACAAATATTCAGAATATTCTACTTCCAACTTAAAAGAGGATCAAGAACAAGTATAATTATGGAGGATATAAATAGATTAAAGAGAATCAAGTAGTATTAGGAAGCAGATCTTGAAAACTCAAGAAGAACAGTGTAGTTGGTAAGACAAAACAAGGCAAGTAAGAAAATATAAGTGGAATAATTAAAGAGTAAAAACAGAGAGAGTGGATTGGTGGGTGTGGCAAACTGATGAGCTAGGCTGATGGGGAAAGGATGAAGGGTAAGAGAATGAAGCTGTCAAGTTTTTGAAGCTAAAGAAAGGAAATCGAGTGGGATTCTCAAGTTATTAAGAGGTGATAATTGGCTATAAAAGGCAACTAACACCCACAAGCTTCTTTTTTTTTAACAAAAAAAGTTTAAAAACTCAACCAATATGATAAGCAGAGAGAATTATGATGGGATCTTCATTAAATATTATTAGTGTTTATAGTTTGCCACAGTCAAATGACTGTGTTCCAAATGTAGTTGGAAAAGGTGATGGGAATAAGAAACAGCTCTCTACATTCCAGGTTGATAGGATGAATGTAGAGCTCCTAAAGGAAACAGAAGTGTTGAAACTTCAGAGGAAAAATTTTTGTGAAGGGCTGTGAAGTGGAGGAAAGGAAACTTGACACTTTTCAATATGGTGGAGAGCAGTACATTGTTACATAGAGGACATAGGGAAAGAAAAGGATAAATGTATAATTAGAACTTCAAAACATAGTCTATTCTTTTTCTGAGAAGGATGGAGCAAGAAGCTTTGAGGAGGAAAAAATGCAAATCTCAAAGAATCACACACTATAGCCATAGAAGCTGTCAAGTGAGAGTTGTCCAGTAATGAAATGAAGGGAAGAAGAGTAGTAGTAATTAATGGTTTATTGTTCATGGTTCCTGAAGTAGTATTTTTTTTCAACTATAGTCTTCCATCTTGGAATTAATACTGTGTATTGTTTCCAAGGCAGAAGAGCAGTAAGGGCTAGGCGATGGGGCTTAAAAGACTTTCCCAGGGTCAGGTAGCTAGGAAGTGTCCAAGGCCAGATTTGAACACAGGACTTTCCATCTCCACAACTGACTCTCTATACACTGAGCCACCTAGTTTCCCCCTGAAATAGCTATTTGTTGACATGATAATGTTAGAGTTTTTTCATCTTCTTCTGAGAGAAAAATTTCAAAAACTATCAAAATGGATGATAATTACCTAATTCTGTTAATTTATTTGAGGATAAATAAAACTGCCAAGAAGGAAAATAAAAAATATAGCCCCAAACTATAAAGGATCATACAAAAAATATAAGGGTACAGGTGGTAGTTTCCTCACTGTTTCCAGTTGAGGCTAAGGAATGCAAATGAGAAAAATCTAATTCATGAAATTAAAAGTTGATTAATGAAGTGATGTTAAGTATATGGATTTGGGATCTAGATTTTCAACTATGGGAAGAAAAGAAGGAGAGAGTAACTTCTTACTAGAGTTTCAAATACTGCAGAGTGTAGCAAGGGAAGTTGCAAAGATTGATTGACAGCCCTCAAGCCAAGGATTCTACAAGAGCTGGCTGGGTCAAGATTCTAAGGGGGTTGGAACAGTTTTCAACTGTCTGTCTGAAGCTGGATCTACACACTGAAGCTGTGACTCTGAGATTCTCCCTGGGGGGGAAAAAAAAACATTGTTCAAGCTGCCTGACTTAGATTAACATCAAGAAAAGGCTGAAAGGAAGTTCCCCATTCATTCTGGTGCACAGAGTGATTTTGGAAGAGAATTTCTCCCTTTCCTCCATCTTCTAAGGACTTTACAACTGGATGTATAAAATCTGATCCATCAAGGACTCTGCGTGAGAATCTGGGCTCCCTGTTTGGTCTCATCCATAGTTATCTTTAGTTTAGTTTAGACAGGTTAAGCTTAGTATAGGAACTTATTGGGTTAAGTTTTTGGGTGGGTGATAGTCAGATGGTCAACATTCGCCTTTCCTTCCCCATCATTCCCTTCCTTTATTAATAAACTTATTTATATAATTCTGTGTTTTCCCTTTCCTACGACCTTTTCCCCTTTCCCTTAAATTCTCTATAACAAGAGTCTGACATCTGAGAAAGCAGATTTCAAAATGTAGGATCGCATGGACTGTATAGGAAAGGTCAGCAGAGAGAGGAGGTTATGGTGAGTGGGATTGTTCAACCACTCCTATTTACTCCTCATGCTACCACTGTCTTGTGTGGCCTGGATTGGTTTCTCAATATAAATGTTCCTTGACTCTGGGAAGTTGTGTCAAAGGATCTGTAACTATCTATTTATTTTTTTATTATCTCCCAGCCCTGAGTTAGAGACAGAACATATAACAAAATATTTCAGATGTTATAACTATCTCTATCTTTCCTTTAGAGATGTTTAATACTAAGCTGCCTCCCAAAATTGTAATACTAATAATTATAACTTGACCAGAATCATGCCAGTAGTCTGAAAAAAGCTTCAGGCTCTCAGGAAAAAGTTCAAGAGGTTAAAAGAAATATGGTATCACCACCTAGAAGGTTTCCAATAAAACAGATTCTTTCCCAACACTACTTGTGTCCAATCATCCCTAATAATCTCCCTGCTGACCATGAATTCTTTCCCTTTGGAGATTGTTTTCTCTGCTTCTTTTACTCTCCTAATTTCATGTGGCTTCTTATACTTTCCCATTCTGCAGTTCCATGAATCTTTGAATCTCTCTCCTAAATTCAATGAATTAAGTTTTAAAGATCTCTTGGAGGGCAAGGTCTGTATTTCATCATCAGATTGTTGCCTTCTTGATTTGTTGAGTACCTCCACTCTCCAGGTTGATGATGTTGCTGTTGATGTTGATGATGATGTTGATGTTGATGATTTAGGATGATGATGTTTGAATTTGGAGTTGCAGGTGTTCCTTCCATTTGAACATTTCTGACCCTTCCTATTGTAATGATTAAAATGTTCTTGGAGATTGTCTCCAACCTCTTTCACCCTTCCATTGTATTGGTCTTCTCTCCCCTCCTCCCATGTGCCTCTTTATGAAATATAACATTACCCCATTTTATTTTTTTCCCATTTCTCTTGGTATTATCCTCTTTTTTGCCCCTAGTTTATATACATATATAAATATATATATGTGTGTGTATATATATATATATATAGTGACATTTCATCCTATACAATTTGTCACTGTTTCCTCTAAGTATACTTCTTCTAGCTACCCTAATGATAATAAGAATTTTTAAGAGTTACTAATATCATCTTTTCTTATAGGAATATAAATCATTTTAACTTATTGGATCCCTTTAAAAAAGTTTATCCCCCCCCTTTCTTAGTTACCTTTTTTTTTATTCTCTTGGGTTCTGTGTTTAGGCATCAAATTTTCTGTTTAAGTCAAGTCTTTTCTTTATGAATGCTTGGAAGTCTTCTATATTTTTAATTACCATACTTTCCTCAACAAGAATATAGTCAATTTTGCTGGATACTTGATTCTTGGTTGTAGACACAGTTCCTTTGCTTTCCAGAAAATCCTATTCCATGCCCTCTTATCCTTCAGTGTGGATGTAACCAGGGGTGGAAAGGAAACTAAAACAAATTATGAACTTTCTGCCACTGTGTTGGAACAAGCAACAGTAGGAACATTAGAGAGAAGAAATTGACAAGACTGACAGTTGGTGGGGGAAGGGGCAACTGGGAGTGGCAGTTGGTCTTGTAAGGAGCACTTCTTTCCTGGTGTTGGAAGTGGGAGGAGCTGTTCCTCCCAGTCTCTGGATAGAAGTGTCTCTATTTTCTTCAGCCCAAAGAGACAGGCCCAACCAGCTCTGAAAGTCAGAACTTTTCTTGTTGCTTGCTGTCTACTGCTAAGATTTTGAAATTAGGAAAACTAGCACAGATATAGCATAGACAGAAATAAGAGAAACCCTCCACCAGCCTATGAGACCTGGTCTCAGCTCCAGTGCTGAGAAAGACTCAAACTTTATCTAGAGAAATCCCTCTTCCCTCTTCCCTGATACCTCTCCAATCCAAATTTGTTACTAAAATTTATCTCATTTGAATATCACAGTCAGATAAGAGGATTATCTCTTCAGGAGGCATAGAGGGAGCTGAACCTAATGACAGTCATTCAACTACAAACTGTCCTTATTGGACCCTTGCTGGGCAACCAAAGTCTGGGGAAAAGCTTATCCCTCAGGAGGGTCCATGTTTACCTGCTCTGGGGCCTCTTTGGCATCAATTCATAGAGAATATATCCCCACAGGCTATCATAAGTGGCCCATTTTTCAGACACCTCATTTTGTTCAAAAATAGCCTCCTGGAATTGAAGGCATCAAAATAGGCAAGGAGGAGACCAAGTTATCACTCTTTGCGGATGACATGATGGTCTACTTAAAGAATCCTAGAGATTCAACCAAAAAGCTAATTGAAATAATCAACAACTTTAGCAAAGTTGCAGGATACAAAATAAACCCACATAAATCATCAGCTTTTCTATATATCTCCAACACAGCTCAGCAGCAAGAACTAGAAAGAGAAATCCCATTCAAAATCACCTTAGACAAAATAAAATACCTAGGAATCTATCTCCCAAGACAAACACAGGAACTATATGAACACAACTACAAAACACTCGCCACACAACTAAAACTAGACCTGAACAAATGGAAAAACATTAACTGCTCATGGATAGGACCAGCCAATATAATAAAAATGACCATCCTACCCAAACTTATTTATCTATTTAGTGCCATACCCATTGAACTACCAAAATACTTCTTCACTGATTTAGAAAAAACCATAACAAAGTTCATTTGGAAGAACAAAAGATCAAGGATATCCAGGGAAATAATGAAAAAAAACACATACGATGGGGGCCTTGCAGTCCCTGACCTAAAACTATATTACAAAGCAGCAGTCATCAAAACAATTTGGTACTGGCTAAGAAACAGAAAGGAAGATCAGTGGAATAGACTGGGGGAAAGCGACCTCAGCAAGACAGTATACGATAAACCCAAAGATCCCAGCTTTTGGGACAAAAATCCACTATTCGATAAAAACTGCTGGGAAAATTGGAAGACAGTGTGGGAGAGACTAGGAATAGATCAACACCTCACACCCTACACCAAGATAAATTCAAAATGGGTGAGTGACTTAAACATAAAGAAGGAAACCATAAGTAAATTGGGTAAACACAGAATAGTATACATGTCAGACCTTTGGGAGGGGAAAGGCTTTAAAACCAAGCAAGATATAGAAAGAATCACAAAATGTAAAATAAATAATTTTGACTACATCAAACTAAAAAGCTTTTGTACAAACAAAACCAATATAACTAAAATCAGAAGGGAAACAACAAATTGGGAAAAAATCTTCATAGAAACCTCTGACAAAGGTTTAATTACTCATATTTATAATGAGCTAAATCAATTGTACAAAAAATCAAGCCATTCTCCAATTGACAAATGGGCAAGGGAAATGGATAGATAGTTCTCAGATAAAGAAATCAAAACTATTAACAAGCACATGAAGAAGTGTTCTAAATCTCTTATAATCAGAGAGATGCAAATCAAAACAACTCTGAAGTATCACCTCACACCTAGCAGATTGGCTAACATTACAGCAAAGGAAAGTAATGAATGCTGGAGGGGATGTGGCAAAGTAGGGACATTAATTCATTGCTGGTGGAGCTGTGAACTGATCCAACCATTCTGGAGGGCAATTTGGAACTATGCCCAAAGGGCGACAAAAGAATATCTACCCTTTGACCCAGCCATAGCAATGCTGGGTCTGTACCCCAAAGAGATAATGGACACAAAGACTTGTACAAAAATATTCATAGCTGCACTCTTTGTGGTGGCCAAAAACTGGAAAAAGAGGGGATGCCCATCAATTGGGGAATGGCTGAACAAACTGTGGTATATGTTGGTGATGGAATACTATTGTGCTAAAAGGAATAATAAAGTGGAGGAGTTCCATGGAGACTGGAACAACCTCCAGGAAGTGATGCAGAGCGAGAGGAGCAGAACCAGGAGAACATTGTACACAGAGACTAATACACTGTGGTATAATCGAACGTAATGGACTTCTCCATTAGTGGCGGTGTAATGTCCCTGAACAACTTGCAGGGATCCAGGAGAAAAAAACACCATTCATAAGCAAAGGATAAACTGTGGGAGTGGAAACACCGAGAAAAAGCAACTGCCTGAATGCAGAGGTTGAGGGGACATGACAGAGGATAGACTCTAAATGAACACTCTAATGCAAATACTATCAACAAAGCAATGGGTTCAAATCAAGAAAACATCTAATGCCCAGTGGACTTATGCATCGGCTATGGGGGGTGGGGGGAAGGAAAAGAAAATGATCTATGTCTTTAACGAATAATGCTTGGAAATGATCAAATAAAATATATTTTAAAAAAATTAAAAAAAATTAAAAAAAATAAAAAATAGCCTCCTGGCAGGGGGCATCTCTCTCATTTTGCCTCTCTGGTGGTCATATTCCCTCTCTCCTTTCAACTCCTCCATTCCCTGCTACAAACCTTCCATATCCCCTGTTCTTCTTATCCACACATCTTTCCCTATAAATATTACACAGGTCCTGTGTTATCCTAACTGTGGGTCCATGATATCTGAATAGTTTCTTCTTTGTACTTGGTAGTATCTTTTCCTTGCTCTGGTGGTTCTTAAATTTGGCTATAACATTACTGGGCTTTGTCAATTGGGGATTAAATGCAGGAGGTGATCTGTGCATTCCTTCAATCTCCACTTTTCCCTCTTGTTCAAGAATGTTGGGGTAGTTTTCTTGGATAATTTCCTGTAGAATGATGTCCAGGCTTTTTCTTTTGTCTGTAGTCCAATAATTCTTAAATTGTCTCTTCTGGATTTATTTTCCTGGTCTATAGTTTTATCATTGAGTCATTTCATATTTTCCTCAATTTTTTCATTCTTTTGATTTTGTTTTATTGACTCTTGCTGCCTTGTGAAGTCATTTGCTTCTAGTTGTTAGATTCTAATTTTTAAAGACTGAATATCATCCCTGGATTTCTGGTCATTCTTTTCCTTTTGGTCTGTTTTTCTTTGTAGGTCACCTCTCACTTTATTTGCCTCATTTTCAAGCTGGTCAATTCTGGCTTTCAAGATACTATTTCCTAGTTTTAGTTCATGTTCCTCTGTTTCCAGATGACTTATTTTGCTTTTTAAGTTTTTTCCAATTGTCTTCAGCCACTTTTAATTGTTTTTTGAATTGTGTTTTGAGTTCTTCCAAAGCCTGAGTTCAATTTGCTGGAGGTTCTGCATTTGTGCTTGGGGTTCCTTGGTCCTCTTCTGTTCCATTTTCTCTTTGTTTATTGCTGGATAGAAACTATCAGTTGTAATTTATTTTTTCTTTTTCTGTTGTTTACTCATTTTTTCCCTTCTTTCCCCCATGATTGGCTATAATCTTGCTTCTCTGATTATTTGCTGGATCTGTGGATTTGGACTATTCTGTCCTGAAGTGGCTTCTTCTCTACTTTACTAATTGACTAGATTAGGTTGATGGAGTATTAATGAACCCTGAGGTCAGATATTCCCCAGCTGGCAACAGAAGCTGAAGATGAAGGTGAAGCTGTGGAGACTGAAGGGAGCTGTGCTTCCTGCTCTATTATCAAGATACTCTGTCGGGGTTGCAGCCTTTGCCCTGGGATCTGAGTCAACAGGATTCTTACTGAGGCTCTCAGAGCACTCAGTGGGGAAAGAGTATTGGAGATTCCAGAAAAGATTTGTTTGTTTGTTTGTTTGTTTGTTTGTTTTTAAATCAATCTCTCATTCAAGAAAAAGTACTGGGGGAAGTTGGGTAGTTCAGTGGATTGAGAGTCAGGACTAGAGATGGGAGGTACTAGATTCAAATCTGGCCTCAGTCACTTCCTAAGTGTGTGACGCTGGGCAAATCACTTAACATCTTAGCTCTTGCCACTCTTCTGCCCTGGAACTAATACATAGAAGGTAGGATTAAAAAAAAAAAAAGAAAAAAGTTCTCAGAATAAGATATGAAGACCCATTTTTTTTATTATTGGTAATTCTCTAATTTGAAACCTTGAAAAATGGCTTTTTAACCATGCATTTGGATAACATTGCAGACTTCTCTTAAAATTTTATATCACTTTAACCAACTTGCACATATTGAAATGCTTTGGAAAATCAGTCAATTTAATGTAATGTAGCTTCAAAATTTGAGATAAATCTACTAAAGCTAAATGTTTTAGGATTGCAAGACTAAAAAGACAATATTTTTAATGAACCTATATTGAACTATTTCATTTGAAGCATAGCTCTATGTACAAAGAAAAGGAGGGAAGTAATCTTTGGCTGTTTACGTAGGACAATCATCAATTTCTAATGAAGAATATTGCATTCAGTACTTATTTTTCATGTTTCTCCTTATAAATGTGAGCCACTAGATTTTTAGTCATTTTTAGTAACAAAAAAATCACTTAGAAATAATGACAGTGTTTTACTAAGTGTCTAGTATGAGAAATAATTTGATCCCTACCCTATTTGAGTAATTTAGCCATTTTTACCCATCCAAAATCAGTTATTTTACCCCATGCTAATTCTAATCAGCATTATCCAGTTTAATGTGATTCCTTAAGGGAAGTAATTATTTCTTTGGTATTAATAGACATTAATATGCATCCAGTTATTTAAGTATAATCAACACATATTAGGAATAATTAGATTAGATTAAATAGATTCTTTTTTTTTTACATTAGATTTTAAACCTATAGATTCAGACTTTAAGTTTGAACATAAAAATATCTTAATTGGAAGATCTCCACTCATGTATCCTGATCAGTAAGTGTCACCATGGGCAAGTAAGCCCTCCAGACCTCCACCTTGGGTCATCTGAGTACTACATGATAGAGATGTTCTAATGAACTAAAAAATGTCCCCTAGTTATTTTAGAAGTTCATTGTCCAAGACTTGGACAGGATTCTGCCTGTCCTGTACTTAACCTCAGGGGAACAGTTTAAAGCCCATTATCCAACAATTGCCCTTTACTCTGAGATTTATTGGCCCTTTACTCTTTGAACCCCAATTTGAACATTGGATCACCAATGAGATTCTGTATTTTGTGTTGCACCATCTGAACTGTCTGGGACCTAAGGGTTATAAAACTTGTACTCCGAAGCATGGAGGGATCTTAGATTGTGAGGAAGGTCTGAGATTTTATTTGTTGCTGGGGGCCAAGTGCCCTTAATAAATAATTATTGGCTTGGAGCTTTGCCATAGTGATTTTATTTTCAGATTGGATAATTTCTGGGATTTCACTAATTAATTATTTAAAAATCATTACTTCCTGACGTTATGTGGTTTGACAAGAAGCTCTATTTCTGATCATTCTGAGGCCCACAAGTTTTTTTTTTCCCTTTTCTTTTCTCAAGGTATGTACATATAATGTATGTACCTCCAAGTACCATAGTTTGCCTTATGAAAGAAATGGGTTTCTGTTTTTTTTAATTTTATTTTATTTTAGTTCTCTGTTTGTAGCATTCCAAGGATATTCACATCTATGAATCATGAATGATTGTATGGTTACTGTGTCTTCAGGCATAAGGTTATACCAATGATGTTTGTGAATGTAACCTTGACCTTGCTCAGGCCTAGGACAAACTCATTAACATGCTCAGAGTCAATTCCCCCTGGAAAGCCTGGTTTGTAATCCCCACGCCCAAAGGTGTTACCTCTACCTTGCACCCAATCATGATTGTCTATACTTTGTGATGTGATTGCTACATGCTTGGGAGTACCTCCCAAGCAGGACAGGAATAAATTCGGAGGTAACCTCTAGATCCTCCTCTTGGAACTTCCTCTTTCCTTTCATGGATCTCTGCTTTGCTCCTGATCCTCTTCCTCTTCCTCTTTCTCTCTCTCTCTCTCTAAACCTCTTCCTCCCCCGAGGCTCCAGCCCCTCTCAGCTATGCATTCTCTGCCCTAATCTTCTCCTCTACCTCCCATTCCATTGATCCTCATATTTTCCTCCCAAGGAGAAAATCATGGGGTTTGCCTGCCCTATTCAAACTCTGACTTGTCCGCGTCTGTCATTCTTCACCCTGGTTCCCCGATTCCCTACCTCTCCTCGGGTCCCTATTACAAAAAACAACCCCCTCTTTGTAGATTTTGTAGACCCTGCTTATCAGGACTCTACACTGTTCACTTAAAAAAATGTTACTTGAAATTTTCTTGATGATTAAAGAGAACAATTCTATGTGTAAAATCCTAAATCTATTGAGACTTTATAGTCAATCATTAAATATAATTACTGAAACATATCAAAAGCCTGCTCATGTAGACATTTTTATGGATAAATAGCTATAGATATTCAAATGGACCTGAAAGGAATTCAGTATTTCTTTATCATTCCCAAGATAAAGTGTAAAACATATTATTAAGGACCATCATCTTTACTTGATGTTTTTCCTTTGTTTTTCACATTAACACTTCAAAATATGTTGTTGGTTTTTTTCCTACTGGCACAATAGCAGAAGTTTTATGGCTATTAAAACATTTATAGCTATCATGAGTACTTTTAGTATATGCTTTTAACTAATGAAAAAACATTTAAAAGCTAATTACATATCTCTTAATTTTCAAATTAAACAGTCTAAACTAAACTATTGAAAATTAAAACTTTCATATCCATATTATACATATCATTCTCCTATATCCCCTTTTAGGATGTTATTTTTATGTCATTCAGTCAACATGTAATATACAGACATACTCTTAATTATTACCAATGAGTCTAGAGATATTGTTTGTCTTGACTGCCTAGTAAGTTGACAATTCCTGTACATAAATTCAGGTCAGGAAAATTAAAGCAATAGAGTTATTTATACTTGCATCCCTTTATAATGGCTCAGAGATGCTTGATGCTTGTACCAATAATTTCAGTTATAAAATATTTGTCATTCTCTTGTCATGGTGAGAGAACTTTGCTATTAAAAAAGGAAATGATATAGTTACAATTGTAAACGTGTCAGGACTATCCTTCAGGCTTACATCTAATGTCACATAGGTATACCAGGACCAAATTTGCTTAGATCTACTTGATTTGAGATACAAATCATAAATACTTTTTGGAATAGCCAATCATACAACAGAGTTGTAGAGTAATCCATAGGGTATCATAGCCAGGCTCAGAATCAACCAGATAGAAACTATTTCTGATCAAATAGGAAATACCAGCAAAAATAGACTCAAGAGGGCCTTTCCATTGCCTTTGAAAGCCATCTTCTCAACCTTCTCAAGGCTCTGTAATCATCTGTACCATCTTCAGATCACAATTCGTTTAAGCAGCTCATGGCATTTACTTTGAACAGATTACTTGCTTAACAATAATATTAAACAGTTATACTTGAACTCAAAATTATGATCAAATTAAATTAAAGTTCCATCTGTTATAGCAAACTCCACTGCTCAAATTTAGAAGGTAGAGTATTTTTTTCTCTTTTTGTTGCAATAATAGTTAACAATGAATAACATTTATCTTTGTTATTTGTTAAATACATATAAAATCCTTCTAAAGCCTACATTTGAATTTTCTTCTCTTTTCTAGTTTAATCACATCCCAGTACAAAAAAACAATCATTAGACAAGGCTCTCATTGGTCACATACATTCCTTTAGTTCTCTCTTTCACATACCTGGTAAGATTTTACAACACTGCCATGATTGAAGGTCTAGGGCCATCGTGGCAAATCTATGACACACTTGCCAAAAAGGGCACACATAGCCCTCTCTGTGGGCACACCTGCAGTCACCTGCCAGAGTTCCTTACTAGAAAGCCAGAAGGACTCAGGGTGGAGCTGTTATCCTCCCCCTCTTCATGCACCTAAGGGCATTCCTCACTTCCCTGTCCCTCTGCCCAGCAGCTGATGGAAGTGCTTCCTCCCTCCCCTGTCTAGGGTAAGGTGCTATGTATGTAGGGTGTCACATGCTGCATGAAGGTGTGGCACAGATGGAAGCCTATTGAGTCTGTGGTAAAGGTGATTCCTATGGCAGGGTTGGAGAGGAGCTTGGTTTGAGAGGATCATAGCTCACAGCATGGCACATAGCTGGAGGGGAGCAGAGCACTCAGGTCATTCTGTGCCTGTCATCACTCACCCCTCTGCCCAGCAGCCCAATGGGAGCACTTTCTCCCTCCCCTGTTGGGTAAAGGGGTGGCTGGGGGGCATAGTAGGGGGGCAAGGTGTGGCATTTGGTTTTGGGGCAAAGGGCTGGCATGGTACTGTCTGGGGGTGGGGTGGGCGTGGAACCTGCCACTGTACCCCTAAAAGCTTTGCCCTCACTGGTCTAGAGAACTTGACAAGTCTCCAAAGAATTTTATAGATAATGAAAATTTGTAAGGAATTTTTTTCCAAACACTGATTATCATTATTACTCAATTTAAAGTGAAAAATATCTAATTAAATATGTAAAGCAGCTTTTTAAAAAGCATAATGACAAAAGGATCTAATAAATGAAGTCTCAAATTCACAATTTTCCAGTATTCAGATCAAAAGAGAAGCTAATCTCTCAATATAAATGCAGGGTGTTCCAAGTATGATTTTCCAAATTGATAGCATTTCTTATATGATTTTTTTCCAAAATAAAAATACAAAACATTCAGGCACATAATAATGATATAAAGCAATATTATGGACTTAAAATAGGAAAAATGAAACAAAACTTGCTGCCTCTCCAATGGCATCAATTCAATTGAATGAATTCAGAAGAATGAATCTTATGTTGAATCTCATTTAATCCATCTATCAGTTTGAGCATTTTTTACTAGCTACACTCAGAGACCAAAAAAGTTAAAACTGTTCTTATAGTTACAAGGGTGACATTAGTAGTTACCATTCACAACACAGATCAATTGGGATGTAAATAATTATTTTCCAAATTAAAATTTTCAAAGTCCAAATCCAAATCTTAAAAAGCTCAATTTAAAATTTTGTTACTTACTCCCTCTCCTCTTCTACATCAATGGGAGTGTCAAAATCAGCTTAGAGATCATAAGAAATCTCAAAATTAACCTGAACTATATGAGGCAGAAATAATCACTACTCTATTATGAAATAAACGATGTTATGGGCATGGAAATCTTCCTATTTTCTTATCTAAATGAGGTACAAACTTGAATGATACTTTTCTGCAAGAATTCCTTTGCTAAATTCTTGATGTCTCCTTTGACTTATGACAAGATTTTTTATGCAATGTCAATTAACTGCAAAACTTATACTTTGCTCAAAATAAAAATTTCAAGATTTAAAATCAGTTTCCAATATTATCAGGAAATTTTTTCAATCAAATTTCTTAAGAACTTGAAAATGCATAGTCTATTCTAATTCTTTTTAGGTGACTTTGCTTCTAATTTACCCATGCAATTAAATTCCACCAAATCATTCATAGAGATCTTAAAAATGAAATTTTCCTTATTCCCAAATCATTTGCTCTTTAATTTAAACAACCTTCCCTCTTTTCAAGATAGGAAGAAGTGCCAGTAATGGGTGTTCTTAAGCAAAAGGGAATGCCCTAAAAGTATAAAACCATTTTTTTCCTTTTCTTTGCTTTTAGACATCACTGGAGATAAAAATTTTAAATGATTTCAGTTTTGTTTATTCTCTAGTCAGTGCAATTGCCTTCTTCCCTTACACTAAAACCATAAATCTGTCATTCTTCTGGGAAGAGAGAGTGATAGAAAGGTCTGCTGTTTATATGTTCCCTAGTCATAGGGGACTGTAACCCCAAAATTCTACTAGGTTCTTTCAGATTTTCACCACAATTTGGTAAACAGATTTCCTTTCAGTTTACAAATCCAGACTCTAATTAGTTTGCATTGCTATAAATTTCCGCAAATGGGAAAAGGATCTCTCTTATCTTTACTTTTTTTTTTCATTCCCAACTTTGCCAGAATTAGAAACACAAAAATGAGAATATATGTCTTTTGAAAGCTTTGAAACTCTGGCAGAAAAAATTCTCATTTTTTTCTTACTCATTATTAAGACAATAGGGCTTTACATTTTCCTGCAAGTTTTCAAAAAGATAATCTTTATAATAGTTAGATCACAACTAGATCAATTCTTTTTATCAAGTCAGTATCATTCCTAAAGTGGTCTCACAATACAGAGTCAATTTCTTTCCCTCCAGGGTGCTTCTCCACAGGTAAAATTATTACTCCCCAACCCCTCCTGAAATAGAAGGTACATAGTAGCCAAACCAGTTGCCTTTTCTTCCAAGGATTCCAAAATGCTCCTTTAGAATATAATAGTACTAAATCATACAGAAAGGCTCTTCTCAACAAATCAATAACAACAAAAAGCCCACTAATTTTAAATTAAAAGTCCTATTTGAATGGAGAGTTCAGTGACAGTAAGATTTTTTAATTGTTTCTTCTTTTGTTGCATATTCAATAGTTTTTGTTTTCTTTCTGACTATCCAAATCATTCTTGTTAATTAGAGATATAATACTCAGCCCAAAGATAATCCATTGCTTTTGATGTGTTTTCTAAAAATCTTCTCTGATAACAGCTTATATATAAGCTCTTTAAATGAACCTTCCTCCAGCCACTATGAATCTGATTTTTCATAAGTATAAACATTCCAAATAAAGCAGAGATGTACTAACCTCTTGAGAGAGATACCTGCCAGCAACTTATAGGCTTCCCATATTTCTCTACCATGTCAGTCAGTGTCTCCAGGTCATATCTCTTTAGAACAAATTTATCATATCTAATCTCCAGTTTCTTCAAAAGCCATTACTTTCCAAAGAACCAGATGGTTAGCATTGTCCCAACAGGGAGATGTTAAAGAAAAGCAAGGTCTCTTTACCTGAGAAATTTCCCAAAAATATCCATAGGAAGATTGTTTGCTACTCCTCCAGTACCTGAGGATCCTGCCAATCACATCAAATCATTAGGTTGAAGTGAACTAATATGGATCCAATCCTTGAATTAATACAGTTTATTAAAAAGATGAAAATAGGAGCACCCAGAGACTGGCAACCTATGAAACTATGGAGAAAATCAGTAAGAATGCTACAAAAATAACTTGTGCATAATATATTATTTCTCAGAATTCTCTTGATGCAATTATTTTTATACCATTATTTCACCATTGGTAAATTTATCATAATCAAGGTACATCAATAACCCTGGCATGACATTGGCAGGACAGTCTGTTTAAATTTAGTTGCAGTATGTAGACCTGGTCCTTGGCAGTAGCTAAGGAATTAAAGATGACTCCCCAAAACCAGGAGATGTAACAATTTCACTTCCCTAAGAAGTCTGTTGCAATTTTACTTATTCCTTACACTTTGAAGATTTGTTTAAAGTTTGGCAAGTCACCAACACTGCTGAGGAAACGTTTTCCAATAGTGGAAAGAGTTATTTATCTAATACATATTTATAATAAAGCTAATCAAATCTTAGTTATCAAAAACATTATTCTAGCAAAGTGTGCCCTGTACCATATTATTAGTCATCATCATAATGACTAAGAAATCTTTTACTTCTAAAAAACTTGGGCTTGGTATATTTTATATCTAATTGTTTTGTCTACTGAATTCAGACATTCCCTTGTAAAGCAACAATGGTGTTTACCTTGTTTTGAGTACTTCCAAAGCATGCCATCAGTGATCAACAAACACTGAAAATCTTCAGTAAGGTTCTTCTGTTTGGTCTGCCAGTTTCAGATACATGAATCTGAGGAAACAGAAAAACTATCAGCTCACATTTCTTGGAGCCAAAACTAAACAGGAACATAACAAAGAGCAAGATTAGGAAATGTGCATGTCCCACCTGCTGAAAATTTTAGATTTCATTTTCTAAAAGCCAGAAGAGTTTGTATTTTAATAAGTGCCTGAAAAAATACTATAATGTCCAGTGCTCAGGACGTCGAGCAATACTTGGACTACAGAAGGCTTTGAGTAAGAAAAGAAACTGTCCGGTCCAACAAAGTAATTCCTAAGAATCTTGCCAACTACATCAATATATAGGTACAATCTTTGAGATAATATAGTTTATTTCTCACAATTATTTGCTTTTTTTTTTGGCTTAGATGAAATAAAGTTCTAGGGAAAAGAAAAATGTCATCAGTGTATTTCTACAGTTCCTAGTTTATAGTTGAGGATGTGTCAATCCCACTGTTCCTCAATTCATGCAGGACTCTCTAGGTAACAAGTGTCCACGTTCCCCTTTTAAGGTGAGTCACCCAAGTTGCACTTCTATTCCTTTTAGAAGTTAGTAAATCCACATTAGAAGGAAAGAAAGAAACTAGCCATAAAGGCAACAAAGTTAATGTTTCTACTAAGAAGGCAACTCAGGGTATCACAATATCTGGTAGTACTTACATGTAGCGAAGGAAGGAAGGAAGGAAGGAAGGAAGGAAGGAAGGAAGGAAGGAAGGAAGGAAGGAAGGAAGGAAGGAAGGAAGGAAGGAAGGAAGGAAGGAAGGAAGGAAGGAAGGAAGGAAGGAAGGAAGGAAGGGAGGAAGGGAGGAAGGGAGGGAGGGAGGGAGGGAGGGAGGGAGGGAGGGAGGGAGGGAGGGAGGAAGGAAGGAAGGAAGGAAGGAAGGAAGGAAGGAAGGAAGGAAGGAAGGAAGGAAGGAAGGAAGGGAGGGAGGGAGGGAGGGAGGGAGGGAGGGAGGGAGGGAGGGAGGGAGGAAGGAAGGAAGGAAGGGAGGAAGGAAGGAAGGAAGGAAGGAAGGAAGGAAGGAAGGAAGGAAGGAAGGAAGGAAGGAAGGAAGGAAGGAAGGGAGGGAGGGAGGGAGGGAGGGAGGGAGGGAGGGAGGGAGGAAGGAAGGAAGGAAGGAAGGAAGGAAGGAAGGAAGGAAGGAAGGAAGGAAGGAAGGAAGGAAGGAAGGAAGGAAGGAAGGAAGGAAGGAAGGAAGGAAGGAAGAGAGGGAGGGAGGGAGGAAGAGAGGGAGGGAGGGAGGAAGTAGATTATATCCAGTTTCCATCTATAACACTGCCTGGTTTCAAGAAGATGCCCCTCCCAGAATAAGCTGATCACTGCTAACTCATCACCAAACTTTGAGAATCCTTCTTTTTCTTTAAGGTTCAAAGACAGAGGTTAGGAAGAAATGCAGTCCAGGCATGTGGGATGAGCTATTCAAATTATCTGAATTATTAGCAATCAATGCATAGTCTATAGCATTGTCCAGCTTGGCCACCCAATCCATCCATTAGTTGTCTTATTTGTGGAATTATATGAATAAAATTGAATTTAAATAAATTGCCATCACAGATAATAAACTGTTTTAATTTCCTCCCATTAGCACAACTGCAAAAGAGATTTAAAATATGCCTAGAGTAAGAGCATGATGTCATATTATAAACATTCTCCCATACATAAAAGATTAGACTATTTAAAATATCACTTGATCAGCTAAAAAGTCAATCCTATGGTGTTTGTCATGGCAAGATTCCAATTAATTTTTAGACAAAAGGCGAGTTTTCCTTGAAGGAGAACTGAAGGGCAATATTGTCTTAATCTTCACTTTAATGTATTTAGTAATACTTTGTATAGAAATAATGACCATCTCCAAGTAGACTTCCTCATTCAAAAATATTATACCTTTGTAGCAGCTTTGGAAAAAAAACCCTCATATATGAATTCGTTATAAACAATCACTCTGTTCCATTTGTCTTATCATAGAAAGCACCAGGCAGTTCCATGTATATGTAAAAGGGTCATACTAAAGAAACAAGCAATCAAGCAATAAATATTTGCTGTGTGCCTATGTGAGGTGGTATGGTACAGTAGAACATTTTGCTTAGAATCCAGTTCAAAAGGCTCCAGGTTTGAACTCTGGCTCTGATGTTTACTCTGTGAAACTGGGTAAGTTATTATTTTTTTCTGGTTATTTTTTATACCTTAGACTTGGGTGGTTTTTATTTTGTTTTGTTTTGATAAAATATGACAAAATAAATATAAATAAATAAAAAATAAAAAGATTTATTAAGATTCCTACCTCCCATTAGCTCTAAATCTATGATCTATGATCCTTTGTTGCTATGGGTAAGACTCAATACTTAGAGCTATATTCAGTAGTATATTATTCCTTCCCTTAGGAAGTTTACTGTCTAATCAGGGAAATTATATGAAAAAATTATGTCCCTCTATCTTTGGTTCCACTGAAGTTATCTTCAATTCAATATGGTTATAACTTGATTTCCTCATCAACACCATGTTTTATCTTTAAAATGTTTATGTCTGGGGGTAGCTGGGTAGCTCAGTGGATTGAGAGCCAGACCTAGAGACAGGAGGTCCTAGGTTCAAATTTGGCCTCAGACACTTCCCAGCTGTGTGATCCTGGGCAAGTCACTTGACCCCCATTGCCTAGCCCTTACAACTCTTCTGCCTTGGAGCCAATACACAGTATTGACTCCAAGATGGAAGGTAAGGGTTTAAAAAAATTTTTAAATGTTTATATCTAAAATTACTCTATATGACCATTAGCTGCTAGTCTTCTATTACTCCCTGTATCTCCCTCCTCCTAAATTTTTTCTTCATTCTCAGATCTTTGACAAAAGTTCTAGTGTACTTGAAATCTGAACAATTTAGGTTGTAGATATTAAAAGAAAAAAATGACAACTGGCATAAAAAGCAGCTATATTTTGGTTTACATCATATTACATTTGAATTCAATATAGTTTTGTTTCATATCCTCTAATGAAGGGAAGGGGGAAAGACTTATTGTGGTATTCCAGATAAATTGTATCCTGTATTTATACCTGTAACTAGCAATTTCAGCACCCTGGGCAAGCAACACAAAATGAGCCCTCAAATCAGTTTTTGTTTTTTTAAGGTAAATTCAGTTGCAGCAAGAAGAGATCTGTGGACATTGGCCTGTAGCAAAAAGACAACCTGAATGAGAAGAAATGCGGTGTAGCTAGGCCAAGAAAGAGACAACTGCAATGTCATTGGAAATCAACTTTGAAGAAAGAAAAGCAAGTTACCTGGTAGCTTTCTGTTTAAGTGCTAACTAGGTGCTAAGCTCAGTTCCATCTAGGAGTAAAGGAATGCAAGTGTAGTTAGCACCCATCAAATTTGGTGCTTGAGGCCACATCCCCAATTACCCTGCCCTAGTTATAGCTCTCTTCCTGGGTCTAATATACTGAATCCTTATCAGGTGTGATTAATCAATTCAATTTCTTTTTAAATATCCCTAACAGATTGTTTCTATCATAATAACTAATCAATTTTGTTATATATATTCTATAGAACACTCTTTATCCTGGATGTTCATTCTACCCACAGGTATACTAAAACCAGCCTGAACTGGTTTATAAGCACCAATTGTTAAATTTCCAGTTTGAGAGGGGCAGCTGGAAAACTCAGTGGATAGAGTACCAAGACTGGAGACAGGAGTTCCTGAATTAAAAAAAAAAATGGCCTTAGATACTTCCTAGCTGTGTGACCCTGGGCAAGTCATTTAACCCCAATTGCATAACCCTTACAACTCTTCTGTCTAGGAACAAATACTTGGTGTATATTCTAAGACAGAGAGTAAGGGTTTAAAAGAAAAAAATTCTGTGTGATCATCTACAACTTAGAAATCACCATATCTGAGTTTGATTTATTGTTGTGATGATTGCCTAGACTTAAAGAAGTGATGGAGCAAATGTTAATAATGCAGATAAGATGTAAAAGTGTGTAATGCTATGTTTCATCTCCTAAGCTAGTTGCTAAACATTTACTAGAATCCCCCTGATTCTAACCCTAGACACTTCACCCTGAAGGTATCCTTTAATCCTGTGACCTCTTCCTCTGATTGGCTAGTTTTTCACAGAACATCCATTTTAATGAGGACACACAAGTTATAAGGTTATATGTTCATTCCTCTCCATGCTACAATCCTGACACTATGGACTTTTTTTTTTCAACATGGCCCTATATTGGCACTCTCCAGCTTTTTGATTTCTTCTTCCCATATTATGACATGAGCTCTTTCATTAAAGGCAGGAATTGACTTTCTGCTTATCTGTATTCTCAGGAATTAGCAGAGTGCCTAGCACATAGTAAGTGCTTAATAAATGTTTGTCACTTGGACTTGACTAATAAAATTCATAAGTGTGGCAGTTGCACAGGGACTATATGAAATCACCATATTTAAATATTGGTATGTTGAAGAAATGTGCCACTGGCATATTAGATTCTGCCTCTGTTAGCAAAAGATGAGAAAAAGATTTGCCAAGCATGATGGTGAGGTCAGCACTGTAACTGAGGCTGTTCTAAAGAGAGCTCTAAGTTTCAGACATTAACTCATAGTGGATATTTTCCTACTGGGTTTAAAACAGAAAATTATGCATGGCAAAGGGCATGGTTTTATCTCTGCTTCACAAAAAAAAAAAGGATTTCTCAATGAGTAATATTGCTGCCATCAGACTTAACCATCCCCCCCCCCCCCGAGTCCATGATAACCCACAAATCACATTTTCTATTTCAAGTCAACATAGGTGATTGGTCCTGAGCCTAAAGCTTGTGAAATAAGAACTCATTACCTCACTCTGTGGGTGCTCCCCAGCAAGATAAGTATGCAGAATGTTTGTCAAGATATGTGGACACCACATAAATGTGTTATCCACTAGTGCAGGCTTGCCTACCACTAAGACTTGACAACCCTACATGTTCAGAATGCTTTGCTAGGTGGTACTTAAGAGAAACTAGCTGGAGACAGGTGGGGCTTGTGGGCTTTTTAGGAATCATTAAAACAATCCTTTCGGCTCTTAATTTTCTGAAATAAGGGGAGGATCAACTTTACCAAAAAGGCACCTATGAAAATAGGTAGAAATTCCACATCATGTACATCTGAAGGCAGCCACTGAAGAATCATAGCTGAGGGAAATCACATTGCTTTTGCATTCCTTTCCATCTATTTTCTACTACCTCTAGTAAGAATTTACCAGCCAAGGAGCAGCTAGATGACTCAGTGGATAGAGTGCCAGGCCTGGAGAAGTGAGGACCTAGAATCACATCTGGCCTCAGACAATCCTGAACAAGTTAATTAACCCCCAAAACCTAGCCCTTACCCCTCTTCTGCTTTGGAACCATATATAGATTATAAGAAAAATAATTATCAGCTAAGGTAACACAAATATATATGATTTAAGTCAGGTGCTGATGCATAGTCACATCAATTCTTGATACTATTTAATATAACAAAGCATTTACAAAAACTTGAGTATATTTAGATGTACATGTGTTTTACCAAGCAATATCAGCCCTGATTGCAGTAATCATTCCAAGGGAATCATCCATGCATTTGACTTACATCTGAGGCAACTTTTCCCCTTTCAGATGAGTGATTTAGATAATTTATACCATAAAGTATATATGACACGTTCTCAAAGGTTCATAAGTCTTCTCTCCTACTGGGTACTGTTCTCTTCTGGCACCAGCCAAAAGAGACTAAATGATAAGGTGCTAACAAAAACATTTACTAAAGTGCTTACAATGTGAAAGGTCCCTTATATGAGTGAGTCTGCCAAACATTAAGTGCCTACTATGTGCTAGGCAATGTGCTAAGTGGTAGAGATTCAAGAAGGAAAGAACAAAATAATCTCTTCTCTCAAGGAGTTCACAGTCTAATGGGGGAGACAACATGCAAACAACCAGATAAAAATAATATGCGTACTGACTAAATGGGGGTTTCTCAAAAGACTTAAGGAGTAAGAATGGCTTCTTGGAATAGGATTTTAGCTGAGACTTTAAGGAGAGACTCCAGAAGATAAAGCTGATAAGAAAGACACAGTGAAGCTGTCCAGAGTCAGAAGACAAGGTGTCTTAGTCTACAAACATCAAGGATATCAGTCCCCAGATTTCAGAGTAAATGGTTAGAAATAAAACATAAGAAGACTGAAAAGGTAAAAATCAAAAAAGGAGGGGGCAAGTCATAAAGAACTTTAAAAATAAAACAAAATGTTATATTTAATCTTGGATGTGATAGTCACCAGAGTGTAATGAATAGAGGAATGGCAACATCAGACCTGCACACTTAAGGAAGATCAGTTTGATAGCTGAATGGAGAACAGATTTATCAGAAGAAAGTTTAGGCAGGTAGAGCTACTAGCAATTGCTGTGAGGTGATGAGGACCTTGGGCAAATCACTTAACCACATTAGCCATCAATGCAAAAATTAGGTGCTTGTAGTAGATTCCTTAGGCCCCTTTCAGGTTCTCCCAAGAGAAATAACATCTTATTTTTGTTGCCAGTGACACATAGGCATTACATTATTATCCTAAAGAGGATGTTGCAAATGCATAGATTAAAAAACCAGCAATTAATTACTCACAAATTTCAGATGTGAGGACAGATGAGAGAACTCTGCTTTGTTTGTTGCCCTAGGGATTATTTTTAGTATAAGCAGAAAATCAATTATTCTAGACCCTTTCCATAAGAACTTTGGCACACACTTTGAAAACGGGGCCTGGCTTCATTTTACAATATGACTGAAGTCAGGCCTTTCTGTAGCTCTAGCTCATCTCTTCCTTTACCTTTTCACCAGTGTCTTCCTTCCATTACTGCACCTGTGATATGTATAGTGTTCAAAGCTACTCTTTGCCCCATGAAAACTATTTCTCTTAAGAGCTCAACAATCCCAGCCTCTTACTTGGCAACATAGAAAATCATAAAAGGCAAGAGCCCAGAAAGTCTTAAGACTATCTCACTCCCTTCACAGACAATCAAGTCAGAAGCCCAGAAAATAACAGTCAAAAGGTTCATATGTTCACAGATCTAGAACTAGAAAATTAGAAGGGAAGAGGAGTCAGACATTCCTCTGACTATTCACCTTCTATCTCATGCTACCTGAGTATCCTGAAGGAAGGTGATAAGGGGCCAGCCAACTTCCATTTGTGCCCACATATGGCAAATTCCACCTCCTGATCCTAGTCTGATCTCCTAACTGTCATGTGGAGAACATTCTTAATGTGGAGCAATCTTCTCTTTGGCCTCAGGCCTTCTACCTCTTATTGTACCTAACCCTTGAAAAAAAGAGCAAGAGAAAAGTTGGTTGGGAGTGAGACTTCCTATTTTTGCTGTGTGGGTTCAACTTCCATATCCTCCTAAGCCATTTCCTGCCTACTCTCCATCCTTTAAAAGGAAAAAAAATAGTAGAATGAGACCAGTCAACCATGTGTGCCTTCCTTCCCATGTTGTTCTCCGGAATTTTTTGGAAAGAGGAATGGTAGCCCTAACTCAGTGATGAACATCCTAGACCCAGGCATACCCTAAAAATCCAAGTGATTATGAATTTCTGTAGGTAACCATCCAAACCCTATTCTTCAATTCCTACCATCTAATTACTTAGTCCCCTCTTATTCAACTCTTCCACCATAAAGTATTAGCCAAATACCACTTTTCCCTTTCCCTGACCTCTGGAATGCCTTTTCCATAGGCAACAAATTGCCATTCATCTTAAATGTTTTCTTCTTCCACTTCTTCCATCTACTAGTTTTTACTGAAACCTGAATTTCCCTTGATGACAGCTTCCCTGGCTACTTATTCCAATACTGGCTGTATCTTCAATCATTCTCCTCAGCTCACTGATTAAGACAGGGGCCTTGAACTACTCTTACCTCCCCATTGCCACTTGCAGGTTCTCTCAATATCTCCATTGCTCAGTAAACTTATCCTTTGAAGTCCATGCTATTGATCAATACCACTCAACCAAAATCCTGGTAGCTTTTGTCTATAATCCTTCAAGACATACCCCATTCTTCCCTAGTGAATTCTATTCATGGCCCAGTTTTTCCCTCTTCAATTCCTATTCTCACAGAAAGGGACTTCAGCATACATTTTAACTCTCCCTCAAATATCTGAACCATTCAGTTCCTCAATCTATTCACTTCCTATGACCTTCTCCTCCACCCCATCCCAGCAAGAAGCAAAGATAATCATACCTTTGATCTTATCAAAACCCCTAAATGTAGCACTTTCATGTTTAAGAATTCCAAAATGCTCTTATCTGACTATAAGATATTATTAGCTTTCCATCTCTCCCTTTGCCTTCCCTTTCTAAACCCATAACTCCTTCATTCATACCATGACCTCCAAACCAATGACTCCTCAGTTCTCTCTCAGGCCATCTTTCCTCTCTACATCTTTCCCCACTTTGTCCCCTTGATGAAGCAATTCAACTTTATATCATCATTATTCTCTTCTCTTGATTTCCTAGCTCACTGAATCATTTTGACAATTGAGCCCTGCCAAATCTCATCTTTGAATCCCTCCATGTACTTCACTCTCATATACATTCTGCTAAACAAAAATGGGGGAAAATCATGCAAGTGTTCTGATTGGGTCCACTACAAATTTGTGTTATACAGAATCAAGTGGGTCATCACTGATGCGAGATAGTCATACTAACCCTCCCTCATCAATGCATTATTCCACTCTCACGGTGTTCTAAACCTTTCCATCCCTTCTCAAAACTCCCATGATTCCTTCTCCCCCTCCACTATCAGCTAAAAAGATTTTCTCATATCATAGAAAAAAATTGAGGACATTCACCACAAGCTCTTATTTTTCTTACCAGTCAGATACCTTCTGCAACCATTTTCTCATTCAACTTTGTCTCACATGACAAGGTTGCCTTACTCCTTTCCCTGGCCAATGCCTCTACCTGCTCAAGCAATCCCATTACAACTTGTATCTTCCAAAAGATTGTCCCCTTTGACATCTCTATTCTATCACTTTTTGTAGATCTCTCCTTGTACACTAGCTCATTCCCTATTGCCTACAAATATGTGTGACTCCTACATCCTCAGGAAAAAAAAAAAAACCTTCCCTTGATCCTTCCATCCCCACTATCTTTTATCTTATTATCTTTGTAGCTAAACTCCTTGAAAATATCAATTTACAATAGATGTCTCACAGTCTCTCCTCTCACTCTCTTCTTTTCCTTATAATACAGTTTCTGGTCTCATTTTCCAGTAAAATTATTCTCTCCAAAGTAACAATTATCTCTTAGTTATCAAATCCAGTGTCCTTTTCTCAAGCTTCATTCTCCTTGACCTTTCTGCAGCCTTTGACATTATTGATCACCCTCCCTCCCTATTCACTCTAGGTTTTTAGGTCACCAATTTTCCTGATTCTCCACCAACTTATCTGACCACTCTTCAGCATCCTTTGCTAGATCCTTATCCAAATCATACCTTCTAACTGCAAGTGTCCCTCATGGCTCTACTCTAGACCCTCCTTTCTTCTCTCTCTTCACCACTGTCAATTTTACCTTTGCAATGTATCTCAGTGTTTCTGCCTTCTGACACTGCTACCACTCTGATGGAAATTCTAATCACCTCTTGCCCAGACTATGGCAATATCCTGTTGGTGGATCTGCCTGCCAGATGTCTCTCCCCATCCTCAATTCATCTACCAACATTGTTCTCCATAAGGGTCAGTCTGACCATGTTATTCCTCTACTTCAATGACACCCAGTCTTTCTTCCCTTGTTATATCTTGTTCTCTGTCAAATATTCTTCAATTCTATAAATTCAGTTCAATTCATTTATGGCTGTTCCAAAAACAAGACACTCCATCTCTGGTCTCTAGGCATTTTCTCTGACTATCCCCCAAGCCTAGATGCTTTCTGTCTTCCTCTCTACTTAATGACTTCCTTTAAGCCACTATTAAATTCCAATCTTCTACAGGGAGCTTTTCTAACCCTTTGAAATTCTAGTGCCTCCCCTCTATTATTGCATATTTATCCTGTATATAGACTATTTGTACATAATTGTGTGCTTGTCTTCCCCATTAGTCTGTGAGCTTAAGAGTAAAGACTGTTCCTTTGACTCTTCATATCCCGTGTTTAAATGAACGTAAAGAAGGTGTATATATATATATATATATATATATATATATATATATTTTTTTTTTAATTTTAAACCGAAGGCAGGGGAACAGAAGCAATTATCAACACCTGGCAGCTTGTTACCCTCAAATCAGGGACGGGTTTCTCCTGACACGCTAGGAAACTGATCTCCCCGCCAGCCAATAGCAGGCTGGTCCTTGAACCGGTTGTCATGGTCACGTTGTTTTGTTTGGAGCCGGGCGGGGCACGCAATGAGTAGGGGCGGGTGTAGGCAGGTATTGGGGGGTGGGGGTGGGGAAGGGACAGGGAAGTGCTTTGCTGGCCTCAAGACCACCACATTAGAGGGGTTCTGGTGGGAGGCACCAGGTAACTCCAGAAAGCTCACAGTGATAGAACATCAAGAAACCATCAACTTCCCTCACCCGTCCCGACAATGTTTGCATTGAACCGGAAGAGACTGCAGAAGCTTACGAACACCTTGAGTAAAACCAACAAGCATTGTGAGTAGCAATGATCGCATCCCTGATCAGCCGCGTGTATTCCCTGGGATGGGCTGCCCCCCGATCTTAGAAAACCCTGGCTCCATCTCCTGGGCCCCTACCAAGGACAGGCTGTCCCATTTTTTCCTCCCCCCCACCCCCCTCACCATTCACGTCAATCAGCTCCTCAAATAGAAGATGATCGGGCTTCCCTCTAGTTTCAAAAATTTACTTCTTGAAGAAAACTTAAAAAGTGATCTTTTGCTCTTTTGCTCCCAAGCCCCAAGATGTCTCTACCCCAGGGTATGCCCCCAATTTTGCCAAATCCAGCAGGGCCTTCTCCCCATCTTTCATTAAGAGAAATCCCTCCCCCAGACCTTCAGAACCTGAACTCCCTCCTGTAACTCCTCTCACAGGAGACGGTTTTTAGTATTTGGTGTATGGAGAAAAAGTTGTGCAGAGTGAGGAAAAAGGCAGTATGTCTATGCAATTGCCTCCCCCTCTTAATTCCTCAGGACAGGAACTCATCTCTATAGGCAAAAATTAGCAACTACCCTCTGAGCTCCCTACCCCTCCCCCCAACCCCATTTCACACATACCTAACCTCCTGTTGTCTTGTTTGTATAATCTTTTGGATAAAGAAAAAAAAGTTCATCTCACCACAGTTAGTTGTAGTCTAATAGCTACTATACTCAAGAAAGTTGCATAATTAGCCTTTGGCATGCAATATATTCTGTGCCCCCAATTTGGGACAAGAACAATTCTTTTCAATTCTGTAAGAATTTATTAAGAAGTTATTGTGTTCTAGACATTGTAATATGCCAGTGGACATAGAAACTGCCTTCAAAGAGTATGCATTCTACTGAAGTATAAACAAAGACCTGCAGGAATAGTATATATGTTTTATGCAACTTACACAACTGTAGTTTGGGGGTGCATTATGACAATGGAGCCAAGCTAAATATACTGGGATAATATTTTTCAAACTTTTTGAGGCAGCTCTATATCACCTAGCAATTCTCCCCTACACTTCCAGTCTGTACCCTTACCTAAGTCTATCCTCCACCTTAGTATCATTAGAACATAGGTCTAACTATATCACTTATCTTCCTCAAAAATGTTCAGGGATACCCTATTACTTCTTTCAGTTTTATTTCATAATGCTCTCTATCACACATTCTATATTACAAATTATCCTAACATCTGTTCCCCATTCCAACTACCATTTCTTTGCCTTCTCTCAAGCTCTCCATTCTGTAATGGTGTTCAGGATCAGAGGGTTTTGTGAATTCTTAATAAATAATTTTTCATAAAGTTTTCCTTTATAAATATTCCTTAGAGGCATATTTATGACAGCAATTTAATATATGCATAAATTATAAAGAATATCCATGTTTACACTGAATATAAGAGCATGAGGAAACAACTTATGAAATATTCACTCCCCGCCTCACCCATGCCTCATTTAAAATCTTCCTTCAAAGTTCAGTTCAGGTGCCACATTCTGTAGGAAGTCTGAGCCCTACTCTTCCCCCTTTTCCCCCACCAAATTGTCAGTATTCTTTCCTCAAATTATCCTAGATCAAATTAACTTGTGTATTGATTGATTCTAACTTTATCTTGAAGGCAAAGACTATTTTTTTTTAAAGTATTCACAGTATGAAACACTTTTGGTGCATAATTTGTACAACTGGTCAAGATGAATTGAATACAAAAAAATTCCCTTTGGTGGCCCCTGATGCAATGTTTGGGGAATTTAGTTAGATAGATAGCATTGATACAGGCATTAGATATTGCTTAACATGACCATAGTAATTGTATATTATATGTATATATTATATACATACATACTATACATATTTCTGGAAGTAAATTTACTTTGGATCCTGGAAGACACATATTCTCAAGGCTTTGCTGTGAGTTGAGTACTGACTCTAAGACCCTGGGCAAGTCATTGAATCTTTCAAGACTCTAGACAATGATCTAAGGTTATTGTGGATAAAGTGCCTACCAGCATTGGTAGACAATATCTTCATCTGGAAGTTCCTTCTATCAGTGAAATCACAAGTCTCTAAACCTGTCATGTCCACACTTTTAAAGTTTAATAAATTGATATGCTTAGAAGCTCAAACCCTTGCTTCCTCAGTCATTTCACTTTCTACCTGTCACAAGTATTCAATATCCACTTATTGATTACTTCTCCAATGCTAATTTTGGGCACAATTGTTTAATTTCCTCTCTGTAAAGAGAGTATGTTAATGCTATCTGTCTTCAGGAATAGTCAAGAAGGCTTCAAACTTTTTTTAAAAGAAGCTTTGGAAATTCTTGGTTCAACCCTTCCAGAATGAAATGAAATATTTCCATTACAAAAGGGTTAGAACACAGAAGCCAGAAAAATCTATTAAAGTTATTTTGATAATTAAGAGGTATATAAGGAAAATTCCAGGATGCTTTGTTTACTTTTTTTTAATGTTTGTGACTACTAATAATACTGAAGCAACTATGAACCTGGGAGTGCCCCCGAATTGAATTGCCAAGAATAAAAGGAAAGAACAAATGTGTTCATTAGGGGCTGTCCTAGAGATGTAGTGCTCAGCAATTTCTAATCACTAATATCTAATATAATGAGTATGATTTACTTTTTGGCAGTGGCAACAAAAGAGAGTTTTTACAGGACTATACAGTAAATAAAAGTTATGCTATGTAGAGTGCATTTTTAACTCCTTAGAACAAAGAAAACACCATACGCATTAAAAGTATTACTAGAGTTATAATCTGATGCTTTTCCCACTTAAAATGTTTTTTAGCCTTAGGAAAAAAAAACTGTTTTTAAAATTTCCAATAGTTGTTTCTAAAAAACATTCTCACAAAATACCACTGGTATCATGCAGGACACTGAAAGAAACAGTGTCCTTTTGCAGTAAGTTTGCAGTTGTAAATAGACTTCATAATGCAAGCAAGCTAGGGAAAGTAATACATTTTTTTTTAAATATATTTTATTTGATCATTTCCAAGCATTATTCGTTAAAGATCATTTTCTTTTCCTCCCCCCCACCCCCCATAGCCGACGCGTAAGTCCACTGGGCATTGGATGTTTTCTTGATTTGAACCCATTGCTTTGTTGATAGTATTTGCATTAGAGTGTTCATTTAGAGTCTGTCCTCTGTCACGTCCCCTCAGCCTCTGTATTCAGGCAGTTGCTTTTCCTCGGTGTTTCCACTCCCATAGTTTATCCTTTGCTTATGAATGGTGTTTTTTTCTCCTGGATCCCTGCAAGTTGTTCAGGGACATTACACCGCCACTAATGGAGAAGTCCATTACGTTCGATTATACCACAGTGTGTTAGTCTCTGTGTACAATGTTCTCCTGGTTCTGCTCCTCTCGCTCTGCATCACTTCCTGGAGGTTGTTCCAGTCTCCATGGAACTTCTCCACTTTATTATTCCTTTTAGCACAATAGTACTCCATCACCAACATATACCACAGTTTGTTCAGCCATTCCCCAATTGATGGGCATCCCCTCGTTTTCCAGTTTTGGGCCACCACAAAGAGCGCAGCTATGAATATTTTTGTACAAGTCTTTTTGTCCATTATCTCTTTGGGGTACAGACCCAGCAGTGCTATGGCTGGGTCAAAGGGTAGATATTCTTTTGTCGCCCTTTGGGCATAGTTCCAAATTGCCCTCCAGAATGGTTGGATCAATTCACAACTCCACCAGCAATGAATTAATGTCCCTACTTTGCCACATCCCCTCCAGCATTCATTACCTTCCTTTGCTGTAATGTTAGCCAATCTGCTAGGTGTGAGGTGATACCTCAGAGTTGTTTTGATTTGCATCTCTCTGATTATAAGAGATGTAGAGCACTTCTTCATGTGCTTGTTAATAGTTTTGATTTCTTTATCTGAGAACTGCCTATCCATGTCCCTTGCCCATTTGTCAATTGGAGAATGGCTTGATTTTTTGTACAATTGATTTAGCTCATTATAAATATGAGTAATTAAACCTTTGTCAGAGGTTTCTATGAAGATTTTTTCCCAATTTGTTGTTTCCCTTCTGATTTTAGTTATATTGGTTTTGTTTGTACAAAAGCTTTTTAGTTTGATGTAGTCAAAATTATTTATTTTACATTTTGTGATTCTTTCTATATCTTGCTTGGTTTTAAAGCCTTTCCCCTCCCAAAGGTCTGACATGTATACTATTCTGTGTTTACCCAATTTACTTATGGTTTCCTTCTTTATGTTTAAGTCACTCACCCATTTTGAATTTATCTTGGTGTAGGGTGTGAGGTGTTGATCTATTCCTAGTCTCTCCCACACTGTCTTCCAATTTTCCCAGCAGTTTTTATCGAATAGTGGATTTTTGTCCCAAAAGCTGGGATCTTTGGGTTTATCGTATACTGTCTTGCTGAGGTCGCTTTCCCCCAGTCTATTCCACTGATCTTCCTTTCTGTTTCTTAGCCAGTACCAAATTGTTTTGATGACTGCTGCTTTGTAATATAGTTTTAGGTCAGGGACTGCAAGGCCCCCATCGTATGTGTTTTTTTTCATTATTTCCCTGGATATCCTTGATCTTTTGTTCTTCCAAATGAACTTTGTTATGGTTTTTTCTAAATCAGTGAAGAAGTATTTTGGTAGTTCAATGGGTATGGCACTAAATAGATAAATAAGTTTGGGTAGGATGGTCATTTTTATTATATTGGCTGGTCCTATCCATGAGCAGTTAATGTTTTTCCATTTGTTCAGGTCTAGTTTTAGTTGTGTGGCGAGTGTTTTGTAGTTGTGTTCATATAGTTCCTGTGTTTGTCTTGGGAGATAGATTCCTAGGTATTTTATTTTGTCTAAGGTGATTTTGAATGGGATTTCTCTTTCTAGTTCTTGCTGCTGAGCTGTGTTGGAGATATATAGAAAAGCTGATGATTTATGTGGGTTTATTTTGTATCCTGCAACTTTGCTAAAGTTGTTGATTATTTCAATTAGCTTTTTGGTTGAATCTCTAGGATTCTTTAAGTAGACCATCATGTCATCCGCAAAGAGTGATAACTTGGTCTCCTCCTTGCCTATTTTGATGCCTTCAATTTCTTTATCTTCTCTAATTGCTACTGCTAGTGTTTCTAGTACAATGTCAAATAGTAGGGGTGATAATGGGCATCCTTGTTTCACTCCTGATCTTATTGGGAATGCATCTAGTTTATCCCCATTGCAGATGATATTAGCTGTTGGTTTTAGATATATACTGTTTATTATTTTTAGGAATGACCCTTCTATTCCTATGCTTTCTAGTGTTTTTAATAGGAATGGGTGTTGTATTTTATCAAAGGCTTTTTCTGCATCTATTGAGATAATCATGTGGTTCTTGCTAGTTTGCTTGTTGATGTGGTCAATTATGTGGATGGTTTTCCTAATGTTGAACCAGCCCTGCATCCCTGGTATGAATCCTACTTGATCATGGTGAATGATCCTTCTGATCACTTGCTGGAGTCTTTTTGCTAGTATCCTATTTAAGATTTTTGCATCTATATTCATTAGGGAGATTGGCCTATAGTTTTCTTTCTCTGTTTTTGACCTTCCTGGTTTTGGAATCAGTACCATGTTTGTGTTGTAAAAGGAGTTTGGTAGAACTCCCTCTTTGCTTATTATGTCAAATAGTTTGTATAGTATTGGGGTTAACTGTTCTCTGAATGTTTGATAGAATTCACAGGTGAATCCATCAGGCCCTGGGGATTTTTTCTTAGGAAGTTCTTTGATGGCTTGATGGATTTCAATTTCTGATATGGGATTATTTAAGAATTCTATTTCCTCTTCTGTTAGTCTAGGCAGTTTGTATTTTTGTATGTATTCATCCATTTCTCCTAAATTGGTGTATTTGTTGCCATATAATTGGGCAAAGTAATTTCTAATGATTGCCTTAATTTCCTCCTCATTGGAGGTGCTGTCCCCCTTTTCATCTTTAATGCTGTGAATTTGCTTTTCTTCCTTCCTTTTTTTAATTAGATTGACCAGTACTTTGTCTATTTTGTTTGTTTTTTCAAAGTACCAGCTTCTTGTCTTATTTATTAAATCAATAGTTCTATCACTTTCGATTTTATTAATTTCTCCCTTAATTTTTAGGATTTCTAATTTGGTTTTCTGCTGGGGGTTTTTAATTTGATCGCTTTCGAGTTTTTTCAATTGCATTTCCAATTGATTGATCTCTGCTCTCCCTAGTTTGTTAATATATGCACTCAGGGATATGAATTTGCCTCTGATTACCGCTTTGGCTGCATCCCAAAAGGTTTGAAAGGATGTTTCACCATTGTCATTTTCCTTGATGAAATTATTAATTGTTTCTATGATTTCTTCTTTAACTAAACGGTTTTGGAGTATCATATTGTTTAATTTCCAATTGGTTTTAGATTTGGTTTTCCATGTACCATTACTAATCATTATTTTTATTGCCTTGTGATCTGAGAAGGCTGCATTCATTATTTCTGCTTTTTTGCATTTGTGTGCTATGTTTCTGTGACCTAATGTATGGTCAATTTTTGTGAATGTGCCATGTGGTGCTGAGAAGAAGGTGTATTCCTTTTTATCCCTATTTATTTTTCTCCATATGTCTATTAATTCTAATTTTTCTAAGATTTCATTCACTTCTTTTACCTCTTATTTATTTTTTGATTTGATTTATCTAAATTTGATAATGGTTGGTTTAAGTCTCCCACTAGTATGGTTTTATTGTCTATTTCTTCCTTCAATTCGCCTAGTTTCTCCATTAGAAATTTGGGTGCTATATTATTTGGTGCATACATGTTGATTAATGATATTTCCTCGTTGTCTAGAGTCCCTTTTAACAAAATATAATTACCTTCCCTATCCCTTTTGATCAGGTCTGTTTTTGCATTGGCTTTATCAGATATCATGATTACCACTCCTGCCTTCTTTCTATCAGTTGAGGCCCAGAAGGTCTTACTCCATCCTTTAATTCTGACCTTGTGGGTGTCAACCCGCCTCATGTGTGTTTCTTGAAGACAACATATGGTAGGGTTTTGGATTCTAATCCATTCTGCTATTCGTCTACGTTTTATGGGTGAGTTCATCCCATTCACGTTCAAAGTTATGATTGTCATTTGTGGACTCCCTGGCATTTTGATTGCCTTCCCTAATTCTAACCTTTTCTTCTTCGGCTCTACCTTTTAGTCCAGTGATTTACTTTGAATCAGTGCCCCTTGTCCCCTCTCTTGATGTTTCCCTTTTTAGTCCCTCCCTTTTTCTTTCCTCCCCCTCCCCCCTCTCTTTCCCTCCCTTTTTGTTCTCCCTCTCCCCTTCCCCCCCTTGGTTTTCCCTTCTCCTTACCCTTGTTGGGTAAGATAGAATTCAAGATCCCAATGGATCTGGATGTTTTTCCCTCTCAGAGTTGATTTCCCTGAGATTGAGGTTTAAGTAAACCACCCCCCCTCTCTTCCTCTCCTTCTTATAGGAGTTTTCTTCCCCTCCCCTTCCCATGTGAATCTTTGTGTGAGAACCATTATTCTATTTGGTCTTTCTTTACCCCCTATTTATACATTACATTTTCCCCATATGTTAGTATACATAGATTGATATAAATGTAGTCCTTATAGAAGAGAGTTTGAGTAAAAGAAGAAGATAACATTTTTCCCCTTTCCTTAATATTTACCTTTTCAGGTATTCCTTACTCTTTGATTTTCGGTATCAAACTTTCCACAGAGCTCTGGTCTTTTCTTTGCAAAAAGTTGGAAGTCTTCTATTTTGTTGAATGCCCATACTTTCCCTTGGAAGTATATAGTCAGTTTTGCTGGGTAGCTGATTCTTGGTTGGAGACCCAGCTCTCTTGCCTTTCTGAAGATCATGTTCCATGCCTTATGATCATTCAGAGTAGAACTTGCAAGGTCTTGTGTGACCCTGATTGGTATTCCTTTATATCTAAATTGTCTTTTTCTGGCTTCCTGTAGGATTTTTTCTTTTGTTTGATAGCTTTGGAATTTGGCAATTACATTCCTGGGAGTTGTCTTTTGGGGGTTTAGTGTAGAAGGTGTTCTGTGAGCTCTGTCAGTGGCTATATTGCCCCCTTGTTCTAGAATCTCTGGGCAATTTTCTTTGATTATATCTTGTATCACGATGTCCAGTTTGGTGTTTATTTCTGGCTTTTCTGGGAGTCCAATTATTCTTAAATTTTCTCTTCTCCCTCTATTTTCCAGATCTATCACCTTGTCGGTGAGATATTTTATGTTCTCTTCTAATTTCTTGGTGTTTTGGCTTTGCTTTATTAGTTCTTGCTTTAAAGCCTGGTTTTCTTTTACAGTTTGGTCAAACTGGTTTTGTAGATGCATGAATTTCTTTTGCATTATTTCCCACTTTTCCTCCCAGAGGGCTTCCATCTTTTTGGTCATTTCTGATTCAAATTCTTCATGGGTTTGTGGAGAGTTTCTATTTCCTTTGGAAGATTTTGGAGAATTTTCTTGTATATCTTCTTCTATCTGCTCTGTATTTTGTATTTTGGCTCCATAGAATGTGTCCAAAGTTGCCCCTTCTTATTTTTCTTGGTATTTTGGGGCTTCTGTGCTTCTGTGGAGTTTGTCATCTCTGAATGTGGAGGATTAGCTTTTCTTATCTCTGTCTGGTGATCAGAGGCTTTAGTCCTGGGCAGATGTTGGTTCTACGAGCTTTCCCTGGGTTAAACTGAATATGCCTCACTGGAACTGGAATGGAAGGGTCGGACCACGAGGCCACACTACCCCCCCCCTCCCCGCTCGCTTTCCGGAAGTTGCCTTCAGAATAGCTGGCCGTGAGGCTGTTTAGTCGGCCTGCGGGGGGGGGGGGGGGGGGGGGGGGGGGATGGGCTGCAGCTTTCCCAAGCTCTAGGGCAAGGACTTTCACTGAGACTTGGATAGCAGGATCCAGCCCATGAGGCTGTCTTGCCCGCCCTGAGGGTTGCTGTTGTTTAGACCAGCTCTCTGCAGTGGAAGCCCCAGGCAGTAACTTTCACTGGGACTCGGGTAGAAGGCCCTGAGGGTTCTGCGCTCTGAGCCCGGCCGGGCTGCAGCTTCCGGGAGCCTTGGACTCTGCGCTCCTACCCCTGAGGTCCGAGTGATCTCGGGTTCTGGCTTTTGAGGGGAGCCGTACCTTTTGAACCGGGTCCAGGTCCAGGAGGAGGGTTCCCAGGGTCTGTGCTGTTGATCGTTTTGAATTTCGGTGCCTTAGGAGCTTTTGGTTTGAGATAGGTCGGGAAGGGTTTTCCGGAGATCTGAGCTTTAGCTTTCTCTAAGCCGCCATCTTAACCGGAAGTCCCCACAAGGAATACATTTTTAAAGAGTTGGTGGTAAAAAAGAAAGATGTACACACTTTTGCCATTTGTTTTTCTATAAAAGGAAAAAGGAAACCCTAATGACCACTTGATTGTATTGTGCAAAGTACCTGGCACATAGTAAGTACTTAATAAATATCTTTTGATTTATTTATCAAATTTGAAAGAGGTCAAAGGAGGAGATGTAATATGAAATATTATTTTTTACTGACTATATAGCTATCATATTTTGTCCATGGTGGTCAATTTATTTTGATTGTGGAGACAATCATGCCATCATCTTTATGTGGATAAGCTTTATGTAATCCTAGAACCAGAAAATACCTGTAAAAATCATGTAGTCAATCTTCTAGAATTACACCGATGCCAGTAGATCGCAGTGTTTAGAGTAAAAGGGGCCATAGATGGCATCTTATCCAACTCTCTCTGCATAAATGAGGAAATATGATCTCTGAGAAGTTTAATGACTTGTCCAAGGTAGTCAGTAATAGGACCAGAGTTCAGACCTAGGGCAGGTGGATCCAATTATAGAACCCTTTCCACCACACCAAGGAAAAATAAATATATTTTAAAATGTTATACTTTCCTTTAATTATAGAATTCAGTGTTTAAGCAACTTCATAGTCAATAAATTATTCTTTATATCTAACCTTACATTGCCATAAGCTTTAGCTCATTTCTATTTACAGTATCTTCAGTGAGAGTTGAAAAGTTATCCTTTGTATAATTTTTTCATATTTGTATATATGATGATCAAGTTATCCTTCAGGCTTCTCTTCTCCAGGTAAATAGTCTCAGTTCCTTTAGTCTTTCATAATAGATGTTTATCTTTTTTAGCCCTTTTACCTTCAGTGTTGTGAATCTTTAAGGGTTTTATATTCTAAGTTGAGACCCAGAAGCAAAACATGGGCCTCATCTGAAAGTTCACTGCCTGTTATTGTTGCTTCAATGTGTGCTCAAATATTTTACTTCTTTTTCCTAAAAATCAGTGGGAAAATCCATCTTATTTTAAACTGAACATTCCTTAACTTCTAATTCTACTTCTGTCTAAATTTGGATGTTAATTTTATATTCTCAATGTTATATAGCAGAAATTGACACCTGTATACCTAAGTGAATGTTTGCAAAACTTTATAAAGAATTCCCTGAAAAAGAATATATGCATTATTTATATGTATATATGTGGATATATATGTATATGTATATATACATGTGTATGAATACAGACAGAGACATACATAGATTTAGATATAGATATGTAAGTATATATAGTGACCCAGAATCTTAATTCAGTTTTACTCTTTTAATGACAGAAAACTGTTACAACCTAACTTTTGAGACATGATAGCCAGATAGATAGATAGATAGATAGATAGATAGATAGATGTGTAGATGGATAGATAGATACATGGAAGGAAGAATGGATAGATAGATAGGTAGATAGATACTAGATATATTTGTATGTATAAAGCATATATGTGTGTATGTATATAGATCTACATTTTAAAGATGAGAGAGTGAGGATGGTTTGTGATTTTCCATGCTAGAGGAAATATTCTAATGAGATGAAATATTGATTACATTATATTTTTCAAAGAAATTATTCTTTTCTCCACAGTTCCCAAGTTTAAAATATGAGCACTAAGAAGAAATATTAGGGTTTCTCAGGTCCAACTCATTCATTTTATGAATGAAAAACTGAGGGCCAGAGAGGTTATGACTAGTCTAATAAGTCATGTGAAGAGGCAAGGTTAGAATGCCTTGCTTTCTAAACTCCCAGCTAAATTGTTTTTACAGCATATACCTTATTTACTTTTTTCTGATTTAGTTGCATGTTGGAAGTAGCATGAAATCATTTTTGAGTAGTATCAGTTGAGATTTGTATGTGGATAAATAAATATAATAAATATAATATAATAAATATCACAGTTTTATTTGAAAGGACATTTCTACATTTGATGAAAGTACTGATGAATCGGTTTCTATTTAATTGAAATGAAAATTAGTCCCTAAATAGTTTGCATGAAAACCATTCCCATGGTAATAAACTGAAGCACTCTATGAAGTCAAATCAGTAGTCACATCGTATCTCATAATTAAGATGTCGAAAGGGTAATTAATAGATAGAAGTAGTTTTGATTCAGAATTCCTAATAGTCAAGTTTTTGGTTTATTTTCCCATTTTTAGTCCTATAATGTCACTCAAACATATGTAAGTGCCTGGTAAAATGGATATCTGAGGCAGCTAGATAACTCTGTGGATAGAGCTCTAGGCCTGGAGTCAGGAAGACTTACATTAAAATCTGGCCTCAGATCCTTCTTAGATGTGTAACCCTGGGCAAATCTACTCAACCACTGTTTGACTTAATCCACTGAAGCAGGAAATGGCAAACCATCCCCATATCTTTGCCAAGAAAATGCAATGGACAATATTTGTGTGCTACATACAGTCTATAGGGTCATGATGAGCTGAAAATGACAACAAAACACATTGCCTAACTTTACCAATGCTTTCCACCCATCATTTTTTCCTAATTCTAATGTGATGGCTCTATTGAAGTCACATAGAATTGTAGAATGATTGCTGGTTTCCAAATCAGGAACACTGGGCTTCAACTCTGACCTCAGACATTTAGTAAATAGATGTCCTTGTATAAGCTACTAATTTTCTCTGTGCCTTATTTTGCTCATCTGTAAAGTGGGAATCTTGGACTTGATGACCTTGTAGATCCTTTCTAGCTTTAAACCTATGATTTTATAATTCTAGGAACTGAATACATTCAAAAATTTTATTAATGAAAATTAGAGATAAATTTAGCTTCTGAAATCATCTTTTACCCTTCAATTTCTCAAATACCTCAAGAAGTAGTTTCTGTTATTGAGAACTATACAGTTAGTACTCATAAAAATTACCACAAATTCAATGTTGTATAGGTTTCATTGTCATCTCTTGTCTTTTTCATCACAGTTAACAGACATGAAATAGAGTGCCTCATAAGATTTTTTTATACCTTGTTGGGAGATGCAGCTGAGAAACCAGATTGCATAGGACTAGATCGTAATACATTTCGAAACATCCTGCATACTACATTTGGAATGACTGATGACATGATCATGGACAGGGGTAAGGAGACATAATTGATCCAAATTGACTAAATCCTGCTGAAAACTAGACTTCAGTGAATTTGGAGTTTGGGAATTTTGGGTAATAAATTAGCATCTGATATTTAAAATTTCACATGAAAATAAGCTTTTAGTAAGTCATGTGAAGAAACGGAAACATTTTAGCATATGTTAAAAACTAGAAAAAAATTATATTGTGTTTTCCTCATTTTATAGAGAAATTCTTAAAGATTATAAAAATGTTGCTATTATTCCATTTCTACTTAATATACAACTGATTTTTATTTATAATTTGTTTTTAATATTTTTGGTTTTTCTTTTAACCCAAGAAAATATACTGTCACCTTGCATAAAAATAATGTACAAAAATTGCAAATAAAATATATCATTGAAAAGGCATAAATTCCCATGATAGTTATACAAATGTCTGGAGAAAAACATTTTCTATGTATAACTAATTCATCAAACTTCCAAAATTTTTATTTTTTCCACATAAAGAGAAAATGCAAACATAGAGGAAATGTTTTTATGTTTCAATAGAATTGGACAAAACGTTATATTGAAAAACTTCTAAAAAATTTCATGTAAATCATTGTATTTATATTACAATTTTTTTCATAGTATTTCGAGCTTTTGACAGAGACAATGATGGCCATGTGAGTGTAACAGAGTGGGTTACAGGATTATGCGTGTTTCTTCGAGGGAATTTAGAAGAAAAAATGAAATGTAAGGTTTTAGTATTTTATTTAGAAATGTTTTTGTTCTGAATTTTATGCTTAAAATATGTAAAGATTGTTTGACTAGCAGTTATCTGAACTTTGGACAAGCAGAGTTTTCTGGTAACATTCATTTTCCTCACAATAGCTTTCCTTTTTGAACTCTGTGTTTTTATCCTGTATATTGTAATGAATATTAGTCAGTGCCAGTCATTAGGTAATGAATGAACAATAAAGAGAAAAATTAAAAAATAAAAACTTTTAAATTTTATTTTGATTGCCAAAAAACTAACAGCATAGTTGACATAGTTCATACTAATTATATACACATGTTTTCATTTTTAGTATTTTAATTATTTCATTGGATGAAAAAATCATGGCATAGTCTTTACAGTAGAAGATAAATACCAATAGAGAATTCAATTCAGTTAACCTCAATAAACATTTATTAAAGAGGTTGTTTATAATAGATGGAGTTCATAATAGATGGAGTCAGAGAAACCCAGGTTTAAGTCTCCCCTCTAAGTCATACTTTCCATATGACTCTGGGCAAGTCACTTGATCTCCTTGTGCCTCAGGCAAATCTTGTTGTTGTTATTCAGCAATGTATCTCTCTTTGTGACCTCATTTTGTGTTTTCTTGGCAAAGATACTGGAATGGTTTGCCATTTCCTTTTCAGCTCATTTTACAAATGAACAGACTGAGACCATTTGTCCCAGAGTCAATGAGGCCAGATTTCATCTCAGGTTGATTTCCGGACTCCAGCCCAAGGACCCTGTCCACTGTACTGCCTAGCTATTTCACCAGAAGTTAGAGATGAGTAACCTATATGTATTGGTGGAAGGAGTTTTTGCTCTCATCAATAAAATCTCAGATCTTAACCTTCCCCCCCAAATGTTACTTTGTTAAGCCACATATGACCTTTTTAATGGGGAATATTAATTAAAATTTTTTTTAAAAGATTGGCTTGTATTACATAGCAATTACATTTAAGATTAATATTTAATTTGTATTCTAGCTTGTAATTATGGGAGAAATAAAATTAGCATTCATCATGGTGCTTTTTACTCATTTGCTTATAGCTGATTCTAATATATATAAAGATTGAGGCCACACATTTTTGTATATCAGCTCCTCATATATTAAGAAGCTATCATCTATGCAGAAGGTAAAAGCAGTGGATAGAATACCTGCCTCAGAGTCAGGGAGATGTGTTAGGTCCAGACTCTGATACACATTGTCCATGTGACCCTGGGAAAGCTGTTTTCCCACTTCTCTTCCAAATGATAGCTGCACTGGACTAGCTACCCTGGGGAATGAAATAATGCCTCATATTTTCATAGTTCTTCACAGTTTACAGAAATATTCATAAGAAAAAATGTGTAAGGTAGGTGATACATTTATTACAATTTCCATTTTACAGAAGAGAAAATTCAGACATTAAATGACTTGCCTAAGATCATATTTCTAATATGTGGCAGAGCTGCAACTCCAATTTAGGACATGCAACATCTAAATTCAGTGCTTTTCATTTATACCATTTTATTTTAAAAATAAATGTACACATATTACTACAAATATATATATGTATATGTGTAAGTTGATATATAGTTTCTCCTCTGGACCTAGTCTTCATTCCTCCTCTAACAAGTATATACTTCTTCCAAAAATATTTATGGATGCTTAATTTATGAATTATCAATTATAGAAGCAGCCCATTAGTGGTAGAGTGCTAGGTTTGAAGTTATAAGTTCAGGAGCCCAGAGAATGGCAAAAACTCTCATGCCCCGATCACTGGTCCTGCTTAGAGCCTATCCCTCACAGCTGTCATCTAAGAATATGACTCCGGTGGAGAAAGGACTAACCATCAGGTAACTTCTACTCACAGGATAGGCAAGCCAGCCTAGCTTAAGTAACATGGCACCTGGAAAGAGTCAGGAGAAAGCATATGCCAGGCAAGTTAAACCACCACCATCTTTATTATCATCTCCCCTTGGATGTAAAGGAGAAAGCAAGCCAAGAGCCCTGGAAATAGCAGAGTCTAACCCCAGCTTTCAACCAGCTTCCAAAGTCATCACTTGGGGAGAGTCATTGTGGAAATGGGGATCACCTTTCTTATCATCACTAGCAACAACTTCTGGCCAACTGTCACCAAAAGGCAATTAGACACACGAGCCCTGGGAGTGGAAGGACCTCCCTGCCACCAACAAAAACACTTGTCCTGTTGCATCTCATCTTTCACAGTTATCATCTGGCAAGGAAGCTCCATGGAGAACAGAGAAACCATCTCTATCAAATGCTAACCAAATGCCACTCATAAGGTGGGCAAGCCAGCCTAGATGAGGTAGCAGGGCACTCTGAGGGGGGAAAACCCCAAGAGACAGGGTGCACCTGACCAATCAAACAACTACTACCACCTTGACAATCACTGCCCCTCAGACCCTGATGGAGACAGCCCAGGCCCCTGAACCCAAGAGCTTTTGGAATAATGATGCTTCCAACTCAAGGGGTAGGGGGGTTTCTACAAAAGTCCTTGGAACTGTCAGATAGTTGAGCTGTTAAGAGTTTAAGTTAGAAACCAGTGTGGTTTTGTCCATGGAAATAGCATTATAGAAGAGCCATTTCTATCTGTTTTGCTGCTGTCCCCTAAGTACCAGGATAACTTATAACTAAAACCTTCCAGATATGTTGTCTCCATTAGAATATGAGCCTATTGAGAACAGGATTGTCATTCTTACGTATATACCCATTGTTTAGCTGAGTGCTTTGCAAATAGAAGGCATTTAATAAATACTTTATTCATTCAAGAACCTAGGTTCAAATCCTGCCATTTCATTAGCTATGTGACCCATGGCATGCCACTAAACCCCTCAAGTGCCTCTAGCACTTCCCTAAGACAAATTGTCACAGATGATTTGTAATTTGTCCTAATAGAAAGGAGTTCCTCACACTATGGAAATTATAAAAGTCTAATGTTTGTTACCACATATTAGTATGTGCCACAAATAAAACAAACATGATTTATCAGGTTTTGGAACTTTTCCTTTAAGACCTTTTCTTAGCCATGTATGTTATATACAAGGACAATATGCTAGATATTAATATCAATGACCCTTTTTAAGACCTCTGCTAAGGACAAAAGAAGGCATTTATTGCTACTTTGAAACTTAATTGACACATTTTTCACTTGAATTTTTTTTGCCTTTTTTTCTAATGTAGTCCTAAAGCAAATTTCCAAGTCTACTCTAAACATTTAAAATAACTCTATGACAAAATCTAACTTTATTGTGTATTCTTTAATAAGGTAACTTCTTTCAATGTACTTTAAAACCTTTTGGTTTGTTTATGATTACTATCTAAACAAATGAAATTATATTCTATCATCTTTTTTTTTAATTTTCATGATGATAGAAGGTTGAAATTAGAGCATTCAAGATGCCATTCTAGTTTAAACTAGAAAGGCAAATAGGCTGAACCAAATTTGAAAAATTCATATCTAGACAAGTATGAAAGTATCTATCATGTCTATTTAGCTATCATGTCATTTAACTTGTTTTGCATCATACCAGGTAGTGGAACACTAACAAATGTTATTTATTCTAAAATTAAGATGAATAGGTATAATTCATTTCTTAATCACCTATTATGTGTTTAGCCTTGGGGAAAGAAAGGTCAAAATAAAAAAATCTTGATTTCATTGACTTTACATTCTATTGAAGAGAAACACCAAGTATATAAAACAAATACAAAATAGATGCAATTGGGCTTCTGGGACAGACATTAGTAACTTGAGAGAATCAAGATATGATAGACTTCTTATTAGATGTGATACCCAATCTGAACTTTGAAGGATGATAGGAAGGGGCCTTTATGGTGAGGACAAGTGTGTATTCCAGGAATGAGGAATAACCCTGTACAAAAGCACAGTGATTAGTGATGAAAAGTAGTGCATGGGGACAAGCCAGCAAATCATTTAGGCCGGCTGAGGATAAAGGGGATGAAGGAGAATAATATATAATAAATATGGGAGGACTGACTGGACCCAGATTATGAAGGACTTTAAAAGGAAAGAATTTATACATTATCCTTGAGGTAAAAGATAAATCATGTTCGTTTTATCCACAAAAGGTAAAAGGGATGCCAAGGATTTGCTTAAATCGGGTTTGATGTGTACAGTCTTTTACTATAGGAATATCAGCTTGGCAGGCGATTGGATAGATTGGTGACAGGAAAAATGAGACAGAGACAGGTTGAGGGACTATTCATTCAGACAAGAGGTGAGGCGAGCCTGAACGTAGGGTGGTGTTTGTGTGAGTGGAGAAAAGAGAATGGATATGAGATGCATGATAAAGGTACAATCAACTATTGGTAATTAATTGATTGGATGTGAAGGGGTGAAGAAGTAGAGTTGAATCAAGGATTGCTGCAAGTGATAATTCAGGTGACCATAAATATGGTGGTACCCTCCACAAAAATAGAGAAGTTACAATGAGGTGTTTGGGGAGAGATGCAGGGTCCTTTTTGGGTATGTTGAATTTGAAACATCTATTTAACAATATCTAGTAGACAGTTATTGATACAGGAGTGATATTTGGAAAGAAGAGTGGCAATGATAGTTGTAATTTTGTCTCAATTTTTTCTATCCCCTCCAATGTTTATCACTTTCTCTTTTTTTTTTTTGTCATATATGCTAGTCTGATGAGTATGAGGTTGTACCACTAAGTTGTTTTAATTTGCATTTTTCTAAAAGTGATTTGGAATATTTTTTCATATGACTAAATATATTATTAATTTTTCCAAATGAGAATTGCCTATTCATACCCTGTGACAATTTGCCATTTAAGGAATGCCTTTTATATTCTCATAAGTTTGACTCAATTCTCCATATATTTGAGAAATTGGGTCTTTGTCAGAGACACTTAATATAAAAATTTTTTCCTCAGGTTTTGTTTACCTTCTAATCCTGGTTGTATTGGTTTTGTTGGAAGGGATATACAAATTTAACCAAATAAGAGATAGAGGCAATTTCAAAAGATAAAACAGAATAGCTTTGACTACTTGAAATTGAAAGACTTCAACATTATATACAGTAACAATAGTAGATAATGAATAACTGTGAATAAATGAACTGTCATCAACAAGGCAAGGATATAGGACAACTCCAAGGGACTCATAGCAAAAAAAGGATATCCATGGTCTTAGAAGAAAGTGACAGTCTGAATGCATATTGAAACATACCATTTTTCACTTTATTTCCTGCATGAATTTTTCTCTAGTGTAAGCAGTATATGTCATCTTTCACAACATGATGAACACGGAAATATGGAACATATGAACATGGAAATTATATGGTAATATATGTACAACCATACTGCTTGCCTTCTTGGGGAGAGCAGAGGAGTAAGAGGGGAAAGGGAAAAAATAAGATATATTTTTGGATATTGCTAATGGAGGATTTGTTTCTCTTGGATAAGCATATTATAATCTATTACATTTGTATAACAAATCATATGTATTATATTATTGTTATGTTACATATTATATATAAATGGTAACAAACAAAAGCAAATAAACAAATTAAAACTTGTCTAAAACTACTAGAAATCTGGAACTTGAATGAAGGAGAACCTGAAGATTCTTCAGCATTAGGAGCCCAACCAAGTCATGATTTCCCATTTGAAATAATCTCTCTTTATTTTCAGAGAGGTTAACTCAAACAACTCTAAATGACCTTGTTCATTATGTAATGAAAGCTGAATTTTTACTTCTGGGATAAAAGAATATAATCTCCAAGATGGCACATAAATTGTTCAAAACATGAAAATTCACTTTTTGAATCAATAACTGAAAAAATTCATTCCATACATCAGTACGTAAGAGAAATAGTCATGGTATATATGTGGAGCTCTAAACATGATTGTTCTTTTACTGCTAGGACTGTATCTTGGCTATACCAAAAATCCTGCTTTCCAAAAACTGCTTTATTGTTTAGATGGAACAGTAGAAACAAAAATGGTTGGAGAAAGGATGACTCCAAGAAAGAAAAATGTGGTAATCTAAATACTGATAAGTCCTGAAAAAGTTTTCTTATGACCATTAAACCTGGTTTAATGAAAATTTGTCAATTAATGTATTAAAATGATAAAGGTTATTTCAGGGAAAAAAACTTTCAAATTCTAAAAACCAGCAAGATTAAAATCAGAAAGGATATGAAGAACTCTTCAAACACTGAAGTGATGAAAGATGGACATTGTGAAGAACCAGGTGAATGAATTTGATGGAGCAGCATAGAAAAAAATGAATATATATATAATTATATGTGTGTGTATATATATATATAAATATAAAACCCTTAACTTCCATCTTAGAATCAATAATGTGCACTGGTTCTAAGACAGAAGGGCTAGGCAATGGGAGTTAAGTGACTTACCATCAATAGCTACATTTTAGGTGAGTTACATCAGCACAAGGTAATTTAGTAACAAATATATGAAAATAAACATTATATTACAATGAATCATGGGAAAAAGACACTCTAAAGCCATATTTTAAAATGAGCCAAAAATACCACCAATCCCCCTTTTATGAATATAACATTCTTACCTTTTGTAGCCAATTTATAATATGAGACATATGTGTGTGTGTGAGTGTGTATATATGTGTTTCTGTGTGCTTTAGGCGGGATGTAGGGTATGTTACTGAAGGGATTTGCTGCCTGGGATGTCTTTCTCTTCTTTGTTCTACTTAAAAAAAAAAGAATGCGATATCCTCATTACTCTGCATAGGCCACCATCTTCAAACAATTCTCTAAAATATTTCTTTTTGATAATTTAACAAATTTATGATTTATCTAAAAGTAAATTTTGTTTCAACCTTTGTGCTTTTTAATATATTAGTTTTATTTATAATTTACTTTTAAATATATGGCTTAAATATGCCCCTGAACTTTGTTTTGCAGAACACAATATAGTATTTTTCATTCCCCAATTGATGGTCATTTCCTCAATTTCCAATTCTTTGCCAGTATAAAGGGCTGCTAGAAATTCCATATTTTCCAAAGTATTTGCAGTTTTCCTGGTCTTCTAATTTTATACTTTATATTTTATTCCACATTGTTCTCTTATTTAAAATAAACAATGCAAAAATTATTTTATTGTTAGATTCTACCAATTAATGTTAACCTGAATTAATGCATTATCTGAATACAATTCTCATGAGTTTTGATTTTTAGTACAGTAATTCTCAATGAGTATGTTATAGGTCCTACTAATTTTACTGAGAAATTTTGGATATTATTTGCAAATAAAAGAAATTGTATAAGTAGCTTAATATAAATTTTGCTTACCTAACATGTGTAATATGCTAGATATAGTATTCAAACCAAAAAACATATTTTGCCTTATAAAATCATGTAGTAGCCTCAAAAAATTTCAGACCTTAAACTCACAAAAAATGACTACCTTTATTGAACAGAAATTCCATATATGTGAATTCTCCAACTCCCCTATTGTGAGATCAAATTAAAATTAAATAGTAATTGTGCTACCGTGCCAACATCAACAAATGTTTGAAAATGACTGCTTTAAATTTTTTTATGCTTTTATCATCTTGTATGGCCCTATTCTAAGTCCATAGGTCTCTATATTTGTTTTATTTATTTTATTTTTGTTATATTTCAGTTCCAAGCAGTTTTCCTTTCTGCCCAGCCCTACAATAAAGATGAGTTTTTTATAGAAATATATATGTGAACCTATATAATTTATAGTTCTACATATTTTTTCTGAAGATTGATAACATCTTCCTTCATCAATCCCTCATAGTTGATCTGAATAGTCATGTAACATAATAACTTAGTCATTCACTCTTCAAACAATATTACTGTTACTGTATATAGCATTCTCTTGCTTTTGCTCATTTCCCTCTTCATTATTTCAGACAAGTCTTTCCATGTTTCTTCAAAAATTAACCTCATCATTTCTTAAACCAGAGATATCAATAGCTTTGATTTCTTCTTCCAAAAACTGCCCTTCACTTCCTTTGACCATGTACATAATCATAAAATACAGCTTATTCTGCCATTCCCCAATTGATGGTCATTTCCTCAATTTCCAATTCTTTGCCAACATAAAGGGCTGCTAGAAATATTTTTAAATGTGTAGGGTCCTTTACCTTTTTCCTTGATCACCTTGGGAAACAAACATTATTTGTTTACTGCTTATTGCTGAGTGAAAGGGTACTCATTTTTATGACATTGGGTGCATAATTCTAGATTCCTCTCCAAAATTCCAAAAACTGTCTGAGGCCAGATTTGAACCCATGTCCTGCCAACTCCAGACCTATCATTATATCCACTGTGCTACCTACCTACCCCTTGTCCATATCTTCTAAGAGATAATAAAGACACCAATCAGTAAATATCCAATGAGTTGACCATCTCATTTTAAAAGAAAGTTCAAAGAATGCTAAGGTGAAGCATTGTTGTTTGAAACAAACAATACTGAAATTTTAACTTTATGAAAATTTATCAATGTAGCAGGAGTCCAAAAGACAATAGGAGTTCCACATAAAAATGGTTTTTCTTTCACTTGATTTTTAAAAATCATTTTTAGCAAACATAAATTTTTTATATATCCAGATAATCCAGTTAACAAAAATACTCCAGAAACATGTTCTGTGCTTTGAAATTATCAAATCAATGTTTTCCCATCCATCCATTTTACTTAAATAGTAGAATCATGGAATTTCAAACTAACAGATATTTTACATGTCATTGATTTCAATCCTATCACTTTATAGATGGAGATTCTGAGACCCAGAAAGATTCATAAACTTGGCCAGGTAGGGAGTAGCAAAAGGAAAGATTACAAATTTGTGTATCCTAACTCCTAGGCCACTGTGCATTCTTCTACACCATGTTGTCTCACACTCTTCTACATTCTAAATCTGGCCCATGTCAGTTTCTTGGTCTAAAATAGTATTTATTGTGTTGTTGTTCAGTTGTGTCTGACTTTTAGTCAGACTTTTAGTAACCCAGGATGACAGAACTGGTATGGAGGGAGAGGAAAATACAAAATACTTTGAATTTTGGCAGGGGGCTCAATTTCAACAAAGACTTTTTTTGCCTTGTTCAGAATAAAATGGAAATGGAAATATTTAATGTAACAAAAACTCAACCATTCTCTTAAACTGATAAAGGTCTAAGAACCCAAAGTAGCCTAGAACTGGTGCCCTTGAACTTCATAGTCCATAAAAATATCTTCCATCTCAACATTGAGAAAATTTAGAGGGCATAACAGAATGTTATATTTTTGCATTCACTGAAACGTGGTCAAATCTTCTAACACTCATCAAGTTAGTAGATGTTCCCACTATGGCCTAAAGCATGTGGCATAGATCAACATAGGTGGGCAGAGTCAGGCCACATTTTCACTGTCTAAGAAAGTACTGGAAATGAACTATACGCTCTGGGTTTCTTAAGCCTAGCCCAGCCTTTTCAGAGAAACTATATATTGAATGTAATGAAAGATGATTACAGGGAGCAAGTAATTTGAGAGGACAATCTACTCAATGTAGTCAGTTTCGAAGTGGAAAGGAAAAGAATACTCTATAGTAAGCTATAATTGCAGCATTAGGTTTTGGATGTGTGTTTAAATGTTGCATACATGAAAATAAAATTGACTAATATTGGGCTGAATATGAATTTTATGTCTGAATCAAAATTATAACAGCAATGATAATTCTAAACCCACTAGAGAAATCATTCTGAAAATGATTAAAGTGGCTAATGTCCTAGCTACCCAACTTAAGAATGCCTAAAATTGCTTAAGAGAAAATAAAAAAAAAGTCAACTTAACAAAATTACAATTTTTTATGTTTCTAAAAGATTGTTTTGAAGCTTACGATTTGAATGGTGATGGTTTCATTTCACGAGAAGAAATGTTTCATATGCTGAAAAACAGCCTTCTCAAGCAGCCAAGTGAAGAAGATCCTGATGAAGGAATTAAAGATTTAGTTGATATAACACTTAAGAAAATGGTAAGCATATTACAGCCAAATATTATCAGCATATTTCAATCAAAATAATTGGGTATGGAAGAAAAGCAAAAAGGGGAAATGCAGTAATCATTATTTGCTTTGGTGGGCATAGGGCATAGAGAATGAACCTGTGGTTTCATTAGCAGGAAAAAATTATTCATGAGATGGCTGCCTCTGCCAATGCAAGTCAATTTGTAGCCTTAGAGAAATATCAAGAGCATGAAGAGATGAAATGACTTGGTCAGGATCCTAAAGAAAGCATTTATCAAAAGCAAAACTTAAAACCCAAAAGCTATCTCTGAGATCAGCTCTCCAACCACTATGCCATGTGACTTCTCCTTCTTAATAAAAAGAAAAATCATACACATAAACACATATTTTTCTATCATCTAAATGATGTTACACATATGTAACACATAATGTCATCAAAATCACTTATCATATCTAATATTTTTTGTTTTTCGTCTTTCCTAGGATTATGACCATGATGGAAAGCTATCCTTTGCAGATTATGAACAAGCTGTAAGAGATGAAGGTCTTTTGTTGGAAGCATTTGGTCCATGTTTACCTGACCCAAAGGTATTAACAGTCACTGAAAAACATCTATATTCAATCCATAGGATTTGACTAAATAAGTGGTTGGCCATACACAGATAAATTTGCCCCCGAGGAGAAAATAATCTCTACCCACATGAAAGAACCAGTGGATTAGCATTTAGGGTCTCCTATTAGAATGTCTCACAACTCTGATATTTTCTGTAGCTTCTGAAGAACTTTTTCAATCCTAAAAAGAAAATACCAAAGGAGCTAGGTGAGTCCTCACAGTGAAACTAGGGTAAGACCAGTTGTCCTCTCTTGTCATAGGAAATATATTTTAAGCTCCATCTGTCAAGATGAAGTATCATCCAGTGCTTCCTTCAGTCAAGTTCCTAATATAGCTTGTCTTTTTTCTTCTCTTTAATCTTGACATGTAGTCTTCCCCCACTTTCTCTTCTATCTCATTTTTAAAATTTTTTTCTTCATTCTCATTTTTAAAAATGTTCCCCTATCCACTAGTTTCTTCCCTGGGGGGGAAAATATATATATATATATATATATATATGCATTATCCTCATTCATAAAACCAAACAAACCCTTCATTTGAACCTCCCCTCAAAGTTTCATCATATATCAATCAGCAAGCATTTATTAAATGTTTTTCTTTGTGCAAGGTACTGTGCTAGCTAGGGGACTATACAAATATAGAAGTGAGATGATTTCTGCCTTCCAGCGCTTCCATTGAATCAAGGGGGGGGGGCAGTTATCGCATGTTTTGTTGTTGTTCATTTGTGTCTGACTTTTTGTGACCCCATGCATGCCAGTTTCTTCTGCCCTTCACTATCTCCTGAATCTAAGTTCATGTTCATTGTTTCCATGACACCATCTATCCATATCATCCTCTGCCGTCACCTTTGCCTTTTACCTTCCATGTTTCCCATCATGACCTTTTACAATAAGTCTTATCTTATTATGTGACCAAAGTATGCATCAGCTTTGGTATTTGACCTTCCATGGAAGAACCTGAATTTGTTTCTTTTAATATTGACTGATTTGATCTCTTTGCTGTCCAAGAGATTCTCAAAAGTCTTCTCAGAACCACAATTCAAAAGTGTCAATTATGTAGCACTCACCTTTCCTTATAGTACAACTCTCACAGCTATGCATTGCTATTGAAAAGAAAAGCATAACTGACTTATAAAGACCTTTGTTGAAAAGGTGATGTCTCCACTTTTTAATAAATAATTCAGATATGCTATAGCTTTCTTTCCAAGGAGCAAGTGTCTTTTAATTTCATGGCTACAATCACTGTCCACAGTGTTCTTTGAGGTCAAGAAAATAAAATTAGATAGTGCTTCAATTTCTTCTCCCTTTATTTGCCAGAAAATGATGAGGCCAGTCACCAAGATCTTAGTTTTTGGATGTTTTAAAAGTTTAAAGTCAGATTTTATGATCTTTTATTTCACTCACAAGGAAGTATAGTTTGCATATCTCATGATTCCTTTTTCTCCCAGCTACTTTAATTCTGACTTTTGATTCATCCAGCCTTATATTTTGCATGTTGTAGTTAAATAAATAATGTGACAATATACAGCCTAGTGGTCCTCCTTTCCCAATATTAAACCAATCAGGTGTTTCATGTTTACTTCTCTCTATTGCTTCTTGACCTACATACAGGTTCCTGAGGAGACAAGTAAAATGACCTGATACTCCCTCCCATCTTTTTGAGGATTTGCCACATTCTGTTATGACCCACACTGTCAAAGGCTTTAGTGTAGTCCATGAAACAGAAGTAGAAATTTCTCTGGAACTCTCTTGCTTTCTCCATAATTCAATGAATTTTGGCAATTTGGTCTCTAGTTCCTCTTCCTCTTAGAAAACTAGCCTATTCTGGTAATTCTCTGTTCACATATTGCTGAAACCCAGTTTGCAGATTCATAAACATAACCTTGATGGGTTGTTTGTTTGTTTGTTTTTTTTAATGAATGCAATTGTTTTGGAGTTTGAACATTCTTTTGATGTTGTTCTTCTTTAGGGCTAGGGCATAAACTGTTCTTTTCCAATCCAGTGGCCACTTTTGAGTTTTCTGAATTTATTGACATATTCTAACAGCATCATCTTCTACAGTTTTAAACAGTTCATCTGGAATTCTGTGATTTTCATTAGCTTTATAGTTAGTAATTTTTCCTAAGGCCTACTTTACTGCATTCTCCAGGAAGTCTGGCCTTTAGATCAGTAACCACTGGCAATGTTAAGATCTTTCTTGTAGAATTCTTCTGTGTATTTCTGCTACCTTTTCTTAATTACTTACACTTCTGTCAAATCTCTATCATATTGTCTTTTTTCATGCCTATTTTTACCTGAAACATTCCCTTGATATTTCTGATTTTCTTGAAAAGAATTCTTATGTTTCCCATTTTTTTGTATTTCTTTGCATTGATCACTTAAGAAAACCTTATCTCTGCTTGCTATTCTCTGGAATTCTCTATTCAGTTGGATATATCTTTCCCTTTCTTAGCTACTTATAAAGTCGCATCCAACAGCTAGGTGGATCTGTAGATAGCATATGAAACCTGCAGTCAGAAAGACTTATCTTTTTGAGTTTGAAGTCACTTAGTCCTACTCACCTCAGATTCCACATCTGTAAAATGAGCTGGACAAGGAAATAGTATCTTTGCCAAGAAAACTCCCCAAAAAAGGAGTCATGAAAAATTAAACATGACTGAAATGACTGAACACAACAACAAATAAAGCATACATCTAAACTGTATGAACAGTGATTTGGCAAAGGGTAACACTGGTGGCTTCAGGAAAGACCTCTTGAGGGAGGTGGCAAAAGAGCTGCACCTTCAAAGGAATTATGTATTCCAGGAGGTAGAGATGAGGAACCAAAGCATTCTAGATGCTGGGAATAGCTTGTACAAAAGTAAAGAGCTGGAAAATGGAATGTTATATGAGGAACAGAAAGAGGGCTAGTTGATGGGAGCATAAAGAGAAAGTGATATATGATCATCCTGGAAAGATAAGCTAAAGCCAGATTATGAAAGTCTTCAAATATCAACAATGGAGTTTTTATTTTACTCTAAAGGCATTCAGGAACAAATGACCAAAAAAGTGACAGTATCAAGCTGAGATAGGACAATGTGGGAAGGGAATCAGTGGCTTCACCTTTGAAGTGGATTGAGCTGAGATTTCTCTCATTTCTTGACCAAGATATTAAAGGGATACACTTCATCCACTCCCTCACTACCTTTCTAGGCATTGCAAGGAAATTAATTTTTGGATATAGATATCATTTGTAGATAATTGCATGTTTTGTTTTTAAGTTATTCACAACAGATAGATAAGATCATTGCCTTGTAATATGGAATGAATTTGATAACTTTTAAATATTTTCTTCCAACAGTTCAATAACTCTTTCCCTGCAGCAGCTTTCTAATTCCCTTCATCATTGCCTCAAATGTCCTTCCCTTCTCATCAGGGTTAAAACATTTTCATTGTTTTACTTTTTAATTAGATTTATGATCAAGTCATCAGTGGAACTGGGCCACTTTAAGAATCCAACAAGACTTTAGTGTAAGCTATATCTAATTTTTTTCACTTTTATTTTGCAGAAACATCTAGAATTTGAAGCCCAGGTCTTCAAAGACCCCCATGATCTCTAGAATAAGGACATCTAAACATCTGTGTTAGGTTCAAGACAGCAAATTAAAAAGCACTTCCCAAATACTTATCTATAGTTTGTCATCTAAATAAGCATCGATATTTTTTTTAAATTTATATTACTTAAATATAAACTATTGACAGACTGATGGAAGATCAGAACTCAAGACCAGCAGTTATGCTTGTTGACCAAAAAAAAAGATTTACATTTATTCTACAACTTATCATGAGCAGGGCTATAAATTTCTATGAGTCCATAATAATAATTTGATTTCATGAACAAAAAAGAGGTAATGCTATCACACCAGTAGTGTGACTGCATGATTGTGAGTACCAGGTTAAAGGAAATAACCCCAAATACTTAATACCTTTTATATGAAAACAATTTAATTTGGTTTTGTGCCAGTGGTACATAGTTTTCTTTATATTAATGAGCAATTCAGGTGCATCTTTATCTAATGGTTATTAGAGGGTGGTTTTCTTTCAAAACAGAAAAAAAATTAAGGGAATTTTTTTGTTTTTACTTTTAAATTATTATTTCCTTTCTTGTCTCTGTTTCTTTAGTGCACATATATAATAAGCAGCAGGAGGAAAGATAATGCAAACAGTTTTACTCAGATGCCAATACTGTATGGCAAGGTGGATAGAGTGCTGAACTTGGAGTAAGGAAGACCTGTGTTCAAATCCTGACTCTCCTACTTAATAACTGTGTGACCTGGGGCAAGTCATTTAACTTCTGATTGGTTACTCCCTAGGATTTATCTATCAAGTCCAATAAATAGGTTGCTTCCTGGAGAGAATTTCTATACTGGGGATTTCCTCAGCTAATGAAATCACAGAACGTTTGCTTTTGTTGATATATTCTTTGTCTATATTATGCATCATCATTCTAAATTAATTGTGTATAAATATTGAAATTATAAAATTTGTAAAATATCATGATGAATAATTGAATTAAATTGTTTCCTGAAATAAAACATTTTGTACTTTTTTATTACAAGTTTTCTTGATTAAAAAAATCTTCTTGTGGAGGCTAATATTTTCTTAATAGAGGATTTCTTAACAATTATTTTCCCACATAATTATTTATTATGCTGATAATGTACTAGTTTTTAGGAGAGCCAATATATTGATATATACACCAACAAACCCAATGCAGTTTGGAGTCAGAAGACCAATGGTTGTAATCTCAACATCAAGATTTACTTTGTGAAAATGGAGAAGCTTCAAGTTTTAACTTCCTTCTCTGTAAAATGTGGTCAATGATATTTGCCTTACCGTCCTTACTGGAAGTCGGGATAAAAATTCTTTGTATTCTAAGGACGTTCTAAAACTTCATCTTATTGATGTGGTTGCACCAAGTGGTGCTGATAGTATAAACCAACTACAGACATACTCAGAGATGCTTAAACATGAAGAGTGTATATCTAAATACATATTACATGCATATATACATATATATAATTTGAGGAGTATTAATGAGTTCTTTCTATAATTTTTCAATCTCTTAATCCTTTGTAACAATATGGTAGAGTGCGTGGTACAGAGGATCTACTTAATAAATGCATGTTGAATTGAATTTAAATGAAAAGCCTGTGATTATCTTCCTTGTTTTCATTTCATTTATGACAAAAATCTCACTATTGCTAATAACCTAGTTCCTCAGATGGTATGTCGATTCATTACGCATTGTGAATATCACCATTCAAGTTAATGCATAATGTAGAAAGTTACCATTCTTAGCAGCCTCTGTCTACTTTTCTGCCAGTAGGTTGAAGCCTTACTTTTCTAGCACTGTACTAGGGACATTATCGTATTTTTCTTTGTTTCTTGGATGATCTTGGCCAAATAATCACCTGAAAAAACTGAGGCTAAATAAGAATAGGTTTTCACCATTCATATGATCCTTCAGTTTCATGTCCCAAGGTTTTGCATAGTGGCAAGATCATAGTCAATGAGGTTTAACTGAAGCATGATTATTGTTCATTGAAACCCAGATAGCAGTGCAAGTTGATATTTATACTGATTTTCTTGTATTATATGAATAAAAATTATTATGATTAAGTGAAATTAAAAAAATATTTATTAAGCACTACTGTGTGTAGGGACCATGCTAATGATTGGTGATAAAAAGAAAGGCAAAAATAGAACTGAAAAGAGGCCCTCCTCTCACATCTAATGGGCAAGACAACATGAAACAACCCTGTATGCACAAGATATAAATGGCTGATAATCTAAGAGGGAAAGTACTTAGATTAAATAAGACTAGAAAAAGTTTCTTGCAGAAGGCAGGCCTTTAATTGGGACTGATGATGGCTATACTTTAGTAGCAAAAACACATAGTCTACATTGATTAACTAGGCAGGGTTCTGGTTTAGAGCTTCCCCATATCCATAGAATTAATCCTCCTTGCTCCTTGTTTCCCATTCCAACTCCACTTCCCCTTGCTTTGATTTCTAGATTTCATAAAATAGATGACAGACCACACTTCCCTGGCTTCCCTTTGATGTAGGACGTTCCATCAAATTAATGGCCAAAATGTCTAAGTACATTCAAAATGCACTTGGCAAAAGCAGAGAAAATCTATCCTCTGCTCATATATTGGCAAATTGAAATTTAACAAAATTCTACTTAGTGACATGTTCTTTGTTCCTTATTCTTTTCCTACTGCTTTTCCTTCCCTCCTGCCAGATGCAGACCTGGCTCCTCTTTCCAGTAAGTGTATCCAACTTTGGCTAAGCCGTCCTACTTCCCCCTTCTGAAAATAGCTTAGCTGGGGCTCTAGACGAGGTGTTGTGGTTAGAAAGAACAGAGTGGAGCCTTCCCCTTACTTGATACTCAAAATCTTGGCTTCTTTTTCCTCATTCCAGCTGTTTCTGAAGGAAGCCAGGTTATAAACAATGATATGAAATAAATGGAGGAGAGCCCGGGGATGGGGCTCTTTGGCTAGTTGTGCATTGTCACCCCTCCTGCCAAAGTAAACAATTCATTTTGCTTTGGAAAGCAACCAACTGGGTATACATATGCATACATATATGTGCACACACATATACATATATCATATATACACACACATAGTTTTACCAACAATTTTTCATTTTCAGTGAAAATTAGTCATTCTTCAGTTAGCCAAATAATGTCATTAAAGATATGATTGTACTAGTAGGAAATTGATCCTGCAGTTATTTGATGATAAAATCACAACAAACTTTTGAGTACCTATTTTTCAATGTAACCTGTACAGAATAATAAAAAAAGCAAAGTTTATTCTTAAAGAGTTTACAAACCTATGAGTTGAGGACATTCAAGAATCATAATTTTATATTTTCATTATTTTTCATTTCATAGCATTCTCATCCCTCCTTTTACTCTTCAGTTCTATAATTGTGCCCCAAAACACACATATAACTTCATATTTTAGGTTTCATATTTTCATAATTCCATATGCATATTTTAATTAAAAAGAAGAGAAATTTGTTTTGAGTATTTTATTAAAGCCATTGAGTCAACTAATGTTACAAAACCACTTTGGGGGGAAAAAAGTCCATGATAGTCCCCATGCAAAATATTCCCAAGAAATTTTGTTAGCACACTGGAGTGTCACCTTTGAAAATTGTGTCTTGAATTCCACCAACTTTTACTCTATGTTATTTTGTGAGTTCCTTTCTACAAATCAATTAAATATACTTTATTCCATTCAATTAATTATTTTAGTGTTTATAAAGCACTTAATATGTACAAGGCAGTATTTTGGTACAGAAGAAACTTAAAATAAAAACTTACCCCCGGAAGGCTCTGTAAAGGTTCCAAAACCAAAAGAAAAGGAACATTCTGTGAGCTTATTTTCTCCACAAAAATAGGCAACGACTTTTAACTAGTAGTTGGGTTGAGTACAAAGACTATTTCCCATAGCATACAGAGATCTCGTTTATTAACTGTGATCAAAATAAACATTACAAACTGTATTTGTAGTCACTTTAGCTTGATGCAGGTAGGAAGTGTGTCCAGATGGTAATCATGCATCTGAAGTAATCTCACTATCAATATCCTTACAATCCTCCCTAATAAAATTTTTCTATATCTTTTCTAACCTTTTCCCTTCAATTCTATGTCAAAACTGTTCTCTTTGCAGTCACCCCTTTTCTAACACAGTTATTACCTAGGAGACTACACCCAGCATTTCCCTAAACTAGTTTTTTCTTGGGTTAGCACAAAGCTCAAGTTAAATGTACAAAAGAGGCTTCTGGGAATTGTCTTCTACTCTCAGTTTCCTCCTTGTCTCTGATCACTTGATCTCCCTTAAGTTGCAAGTTTTCATATTTTTGTATTCATTAACATATTCATTCAATTCAATTTCACAAACATATAGCAAACACTAAAGCAGAGCATCCTGCTCCATGCTGGGGGAAGAGTCAAAGCTTAAGTAAGCCAGGGGCAGCTAGGTGGCTCGGTGGAAAGAAAACTAAGGTTGGGGAGGGGAAGTCCTATGGTCAAATATGACCTCAGACACTTCCCTGCTGTGTGACTCTGGGTAAGTCATTTAACCCCAACTGCCTAGCCCTTAACACTCTTCTACCTTGGAATCAATACTTAGTATATATTCTAAGGCAGAAGGTAATGATTAAAAAAAAAAAGAAACCAGAGTACTTGCCCTTTTGATGCTAGAAGTCTAAATGGGATATGTAACATACATAAGAACTAAATTTAAATAGTAAGTAATAAATCAGTTAGCAATATGTGGGATTAATTGGAAGAATTAGAAAGGGGAGATGAGAAGACCTGTCAGAAAACACCAGAATTAGGATAGATGTGGCAATGGGAACTGGTGAAGAAGAGATGTTGCTGAGATGAATCTGTAAGATTTGATAGCCAACTGACTATGAAAAAAATGGAGGAATGAGGGAAATCAAAAGTAAATCAAGATTTTTAAGATGGTAAATGGTGAACTGATAGGAACAGTGAAGTCAGAAAAGAGGATTGGGTTTTAAGGAAAAACTCTTTAAGAAATGTTGAGTTTCTTAACCCCCACTGCCTAGTCCTTACCACTCTTCTGACTTGGAATCATATTGATTCCAAGACAGAAGGTAAGGTTTAAAAAAAAAGGAAAGAAATGTTGAGTTTGAAGTACCAACAGGACAAGTCAGGTCAAGATGCATTTATTAAACACTACTATGTGTCAGGCAATGTACTAAGTGCTGAATTTCTAATGAAGGAAAACAACATAAAAAAATTCTGAAAGAGGATTAGGGGAAAGAGACATTTGTACAGTGGCAAAATCTGGACAATGAAACATGGCTTATTTGGTTCTTTCTTCCAGGAGGAATTCACTAATGGGAGAAGAGAGTCACAAGGACAGAGGGAGAAGGCCACTGAAGTTCAGTGGCAAAGTCCACAAATGATACACAAGTAGCATTATCCTACAGATAAATGGAAATGTGAGTCTGGTAGGTAAGTGAGACCTGGAACTATAGATAATGGAAGTCATTTGCATGTGTGATATTTGAAAAATGTGAGATCAAATGGAATTGCCAAGGAAGAAAGAATGTAAAGAAAAGTGAAAGAGGGACAAAGGAAGAATTTGGGGGACTATCCCCTTTAAGTATTCAATAGAACATTGAGGTACCATTATGTTTCAGGAATCAAGGTAAAAGAAACTATTGAGAAGGTGTGGTCAACAGTGATAAAGTCTATGCAGTCAGTCACCCAATAATCTTCCATTTCTAACAAATGAAACAAGTCTGGTTAAATATAAGGAAGTCACTCTTAATTGTCTGTATGAAGAAACCTTTGAATTGACTGGGAAATTGGAATCCTTAATTATTTCAGAAGATAAGATAGTAATTTGTCTGTCTTAGATTTATCATTATATAATAATTACTTATGTATTTAATATTTCATATTATGTGCTATCAGTATTTCATATAATTTCTATCATATAACATCAATATAAAAAGATAGTTCAGAATTGAGGTCATATTACATTAAAGACCCCATGTTTCAGGTTGAGTAAACCGTATAGTAGAATAACAAATGGTTGCTACCTTCGATAACCTTAAATGCAGAAATTAAAACCTCCAGTATCCATTTAAAATACGTCAACAACACTTCTTTACTTTTCTTTAGGATGGAGGAATAAGATATAAAACTGAAATAATTAGAAGAAAAATGAGGTTTTTTTTTATCTTTGAAATCTCTTCAACAGAGTGTCATTACATCCTTCTATGTCAGTTAGCATCTTACAGCTCCATCCTAGGTAATTTGTGGCTTTCTGTGTACCCTTAAGCCTCCTACTTAATCCGTCAAGAAAATATTCCTCCCCCTCAGACACACATACTGTTGTTGATTTTTACCTCCCTCATGCCTGTTTAGCTCCACACTGCCCCTATTATGTGGCCTCCTCCAGGCTCACAGAGCTCTCCCTCATCAGAGGGGGCTTGTCAAGATGAAGTACACTTGCAAAAGCCTGTGAAATACAGACCCCGCACCCTCCTCTCTTACCTAACCTAGGCTACACTTTTCAGAGCATCACCTGGCCCCAGCATCAAATATACGCAGGGACTGATGAAGATTCTGAACCATCAATCAAATAGGTGAGAGTTATAGCACCTCACAGCTAGTCAAAATGGAGCTTAAAGAAACCACTAACCCATATCTGAAAGCATCATCAATATGAGAAAAAGACCTTTTTAAGTCAAATAATCAAGAATGATTTTTGTAATTTGATCATCGTTGTGGTCAAAATGGTGACAGCTGAGGCATGGCCATTTATTACCAAACTGCTCTCCATATCTGGATCGGAGTGATGAGCAATAAAAATAAAAAGCAGTTATCAGTATAAATAAAAACTGTCCCATCAATTCTTTCCCAACAAGTCTTCTTTGGCATGACTTGTCAGGAGGAATTTGGTCATTTGATTACAGAAGTAGCCAATCACCAGACATAGGGAAGCACTGCAAGTGAATTCTTTAAAGGTGAACATTTGTATAACCTCTCCTCCAAACCATTCTCAGACATCTCACTGCTTTGAGGTTTAGTGTCAGTACAATTTACCAATTATGAAGAAAAATACTTTGGCCTCCAATTAAGGGCATCTTTAATTCAGTTGTGTAAGAATAACAAGTTGTGTAATAACAGTTGTGTAAAGTTGTGTAAGAATAACAAGTCACATAGTAAAATATTTCAGCAAGGTAATTCACCAAAAATTTAAAGGCAACAGAATCATCTTCAGTCTCCCCAACACCAAAAATAAAATTGACTTGTAATCTCTCTTTTTTTTAATTTAGGATATTTTCCCAAGGTTACATACATGATTCATGATCCCCACCCCCTCTTTCCTCTCCCTTCCAGAAGCTGACAAGCAGTTCCACTGGGTTATCCATGTATCATTGTTCAAAACCTATTTCCATGTTATTCATATTTGCAGTAGGGTGATCTTTTAACGTGAAAGTCCCAATCATATATCCCTATTGAACTATGTGATTGATTTTGTTTTTCTTCTGCATTTGTTTCCACAGTTCTTTCTCTGGATGTGGGGGCTTGTAGTCTTTTACAAAAAAAGAAGAAACCAGAGGGGAAGAAGCAGCTTCTTGAGAAATTCACAAAGGAGTAGTCAAACTATCAATTATAGGCAGGGGGGTTGGAGTGAAGGAGGAGTCGGTACTTCTGTGTCTCTGCTTGAATCAGGATATAAAGCAGAATACAATATCTTCCTCTTCTGATGCACAAGGATGCCTCGCATTTTTAAGCTGAATTTGAAGCTTTCAGTACTGAGTTTTTACAATAATACCAACTGGATTAGACCTTGCCACTGTTGGTGTTCTGCAGAAGAGGGCATTCTTCTTTTCAATTGGCCTTTTATGTTATCCTCAGTCCATCCTGCTCTCAGTATGATTGAATGTTTGCCACCTTCTGCTCAGGAGTAAAGAATGTAATAATTAATTTTCAATTACTCTTTTGTTCATCACTACATATACCTGAGACAGAAACCAAAAAGAGACAAGGAATTCAGCCTACTTTCAAGCTTTCCTGATTCCAACACATTATACTCTTCATTGCACCAACTAACTGCTTTGTTTTTAATCCAAGGATATCTAGAGTCATAACTTGTAATAATATTGATCAATGTTCTTAAGTCTGTCAAAGTTACTTTTCTGTACAATGTTACTTTATGAATGGTTTTCTTGGTTCTGATCATTTCATTCTATATTAGTTCATATAAGTCCTTTATGGTCTCTCTAATTCCATCTCTTTCCTCATTTCTTTCTTACAGCACAAGTAGTAATCCATTACATTTATAAACCATAATTTGATCTGTCAATTGTCAGAGACTTCCTTAGTTAAAATTTCTTACCTATATTAAAAATAGTTGCTATAAATACATTTGTACATATGGGGCCTTTTTCTCTTTGCTGTATACATCTAGTACTGATATCACTGAGTAAAAGGCAGTTTATTGATTTGGGGGGCATTGTTCCAATTTGCTCTCCAGAATAGTTGGACCAGTTTCTGGTTCCACTATTGGCATGCCTGTCTTCCTGCAGCCCTTCCAATGATTGTCATTATCCATTTCTGTCATCACCCTTTGCAGACTGTTCTGAAAATCTCCTAGACCTAAAAAGAAAAGGCAGTTGGACTGTATAAATAATCAAGGCTACCACTTATTTATCAATTTATAATCTATAAGTAACATGTAAAATATATCTCATATCCTCCATGATTAAATGCATGTTTGCATATGTATGTATGTATGTATATATATATATATATATATGTATCTCATTTGATTCAGCACCTCTTTTTTTGAGGACTTGCCAGCATTCCTTTTTATTTATTTTTTGTTATACTGTAGGCTTATTTATTTTTATTATACATAATTTGGAAATATTGTATTTTAATTTAATTTGGTGTACTCCGGAGTTTTTTGGCCTGTTGACCATGAATTCAACACATCTGTAATAGAGTATCATGCGTTGTTATTGAGTCCCTGTCAAACAAACTCTTTGTGACCCTATTTGGAGTTTTCTTGGCAAAGTGGTTTTGCCATTTCCTTTTCTAATTCATTTTAAAGATGAGGAAACTGAGGCAAATAGAGTAAAGCGATTTGCATTGGATCATAGCAAGTAAGTATCTGAGGGCAGAAGAAAGCTAAGATGAGTCTTCCTGATTGGTAGCCCAGTGCTCTATCCACTGTCCTACCTATTCTACTCTATACCATTATTTTCATTCTTATTTTATAGGTGAGAAAATTGAGGCTCCAGATGATAAAGGACACCATCTAGTCACACATCCATTAAGAGTCTGAAGTGGGATTTGTACCCTGGGTTTTCTAATTCCAAACCCAACATTCTATCCTTTAAACTGGAGTTCCTCAAATTAAATAACATGATTGATACATTTGGGAATAAATCAATGAGAAAAAGTCACAACAGGTAGCACTTCAATAGGGTTTTAAGGTTTTCAAAGTATTCTCTGTTATGTCATCTGATTAGGAACAGATAAAATGAATGGATGAAGGGACACAGGGACTCCTTTCCCCTCCATCTCTGTTTTCATGCTAACATTATGGAATATCAAATGGCAGGTATCAGAGAGATGATTTTGCTTTTCAAAGTCTGCTGAAAAGTTAATGAAGTAAGGAAGATATAATCATTCGGGTAAAGCAGGATGTAAAGCAGGCCAGGACCTGCACTAAAAATGCATAAAGTAATTTTACTGAAAGACAGAGACACTTGCCTGTGGCAGGTGCAGAAGGCAGGCAGTGCCCTGAGTGCCTGGGGAAAAGAAAAACCAGCAGAAAATGTTGGGACACGTTCTAAGACTCCAAAGCTACTCATTTTTTTGAATGCTTGTTCTATCTTTATTGTCTGCCTGCAAGATTATGGTTTGCAGTGGGGCATGGGGCAGGGGAGGGAGGGCGGGGAGAAAGATGAGTGGTTCGGTGAAGCCTCCAGTTCTGGAGTCTTTGAGAGACTCAAGGCCGGCAGAACTTGGGGTCTGGAGCTGAGAGAGACTCAGGAGGCTGCTTTGGAGAGAACCGACAAGGGCCAAGTTTGGCGAGTAGCCCAGATGTCCGTCTGACACGAGTCCCGATCCTGTTAACGAAATCTGACAACGTCAAACATCCGGGATATCTCATCCTTTACTTTGAAGGCTGTGCATTCTGTCACCGGCGTGATATCCCCTTTTAACACTTTGTTATGTTGGGAAAAGTCACAAACAGAGCATTTGTTACCTTTCATCCAAGCCCAGGTGTATCTCTTCTTCTACCTTCTCTATATTTGTTTCCCCAAAAGACCGCCTCTGAATCCGCTCTCACTCACAGCTCAGAGCACTGTGGGGTTCCAGGACCATATGGCTCCCCGACTTGGCCCTCCTTCCGGTGTGGGATAGCCTAGCCTCCCTGGTGTCTGAGACAAAGGGCTGAGGATTGCAGTCTTCTCTGATGACCTGCAATCATGAGCACTTTGGCAAAGTATTGCTTTCTGCGAGGTCCTGATAAAATACCTCCTGCTCTGGAAGATGAGTGTGTTTTGGGAGAGGCACTGCAGAGATATATGTGTTCACCTATAAATATCAGGCCTTGGGCATTTTTTCAAATCTAAGAGAAGGAGACGTGTGCAGGTGGCTGCTTTGAAGCTGTAAAATTATAAAGGACAAAAGTAGGAGTAAGTAAGGTGTCCATTTAAATGGTCTTAGAGAAGTATGCATATATAGATACACATATATATATATATTAGAATGGCAAAAGATAACAACAAGAGATGGGGTTCAATCTTTAAAGGAACAGGATCTCCTTCTCTTAGGGATAGGGGAAGTTATTAAAGAAAAGAAGGGTTTAGAAGGGGCTCAGTGGAGCCATAGAACCAAGAGATGCCCATCAAATAGTCCAGGAAAGTAGAGGCAGTAGGAAGACTAGATTTTCTAGGACTTTGGGCAGAGTAAAGCAGTTGTACAGTGAAAGAAGTAGCCATCATTTCTGTGTGGTTTCAAGCAGAACCCAAAAATTTGGACCTGGGCCCCAAACAGGAAGGAAACTTAACTTGACCCTGGATTAATGGGTGAAAAAGTAAAGAGTGAATATAGGGGGCACCCAAAATAATATTTAATATTTTTAAATCAGTGGTGAAGTGATTGAGGGAATTTAAATCTGAGCTAAACTATCAAAAAAAAAAAACAACCTAAAACTATGTTGATGATATTCCCCAGACATATATAGTTTGTTTCTTCAAATTCCCACATGGTATACTGAAAGTAGAGATTCAACAAAACCACATGTGTGTGTTTGGGCTCCAGTGGATCAAAGTGGAGGAGATACAAGCCAGGGAGCCAGCAAGAAAATAAGGAAAAGGCTAGGAATAAAAGGTTGTCTTTTTAATGGAAAAAATTGTTCCAATTCTACCAATAATTTGCTATGGAACTTGGGCCAGCAGGTTAACCTTTTGAATTTTTGGTTTCCTCATCCATAAAATGAGGACACTAATTCTTACACTACTTACCTAATAGGGAAAGAGCTTTGTAAAACTTAAAGTACTATATGTCAACTGTTATTTGTGGGCCTCAGTTTCTCAAGGGATTGAACCAGACATTCTTAGTTTTGGGGACTTGACTTTCTTAGTTCATGGCTTCTGGAATTAGGGAGACCCACTCTGCACATGTTATAATTTGAGGGATGGTCCTGAGATTGGTCCCCTAAGGAAGTTCTATGAATACACAGGCTTTGAAAATAGAAAGATGACTAAGAGGCAGCACGAAGTTTTTCAGGCATTAAACACTGGAGCATTCCCTCTTACATCATAGCCTTGGGGGACCTCTGTGTTAAAAGGAAATATCCAGGGTAGGGGTGTGGGACATGAAGGAGAACGAAGAGAAAGAAAATTTAGTGAAGAAAAAAAAGAAATTATTCTAGGCTGAATTCTTTTTCAGGTGAACAGAGTTCTTGCCCTCCATTCCTCCGCACATTTACCTCCCTCCCTCTGCCCCCTCCTCTTCCTTGGCCTCCCAATCCAGCTAAGGCATGCAGGCATCTGCTCTAACCACATGCCTTGTCAGGACGTGTTCCTTCTCAGAGAAGAATGCAAAAATGTCAAACCCCTTAAAAATGCTGAAAGGGGAGCCCTGTTTTCTGGGGTGTTAGTAGTCACAGGCAAAATCAGAATTTGGCACAATCAAAATTACAGGGCCTTAAGGATACTGGAAGAAAGTGATCCTTTCTTTTTTCTTTTTCTCTTCTTCCTTTTTTTAAGTATAGCATTAAAACAGTACCCCTGAAAGGTACGAACTTCATAAGAGTGGAAATGCATTATTTCACAGCCACAGGTAGAACAGGTGCAGCAGAGACAGTCCAGCCCCACCCCCTCCTCAGCTAGGCCAGGTGCTCTACTCCTGACTAGATGGACCACCTCCCAAAAGGAGAGGCAAAGCAGATCCGGACCTAGACTGCGAAAACTATGAGTCCTGCTCACTAAGACTGTGTCTACACAAAAGCAGACTTGGTTTGTTATTTGCTCTCCAACTACCTCTTCTTGGCCTCTGTCCTCAGTGTCAACATCACCCAGCTCAGACAGGAAGCAATAGAATAATTGTGTGGGCATGTTGGTCTCCAGGACCAAACAGGCTTTAGGGGCATCTTCTGGCCAAAAGACCCAAGGATAGGTGTTCAGCAGTTTGTAAGAGCTTGAATTAAAAACAAGGGATTTATTTTTCTTAAAAATAAGAGGAATGAAAAGAAGATAGAAGATGGAAATGGTAGGAAACAACCTGGGAAACAGAGAGTTTTTAGTTTAGATTATTTCCCAAGACTGATTGAGTCAGTGTGGTGTAGTGGAAATGACTTTAGACTTGGAATCAGAAGACTGGGGTTTAAATTCCACCTTTAGCCCTAAACTGAATGAGCTTGAGTGAATCATTTAATTTTGGGAGGCCCCCTCATTTTCTTATTTGTAAAATGAATGGAGTAGACCAGAATGCCTTGATATCCATACAGCTCTACCTTTATGAACCAGAAAAGATCCTACACTAAGGAAAAATTTCAATCAATAAACTTTCTTTCTGCACTATTCTATTTTTGTGTTATGTTTGTAAGCTAAGACCCCTCAGCTATTTCTCCCTTTGTTCCTTTCCTCTGAGATCTCCATGTTTACACTTTGTTGTTGTTGATTTTTTAACAGAGTTCTATTTCTTTCCTCCTGCACTATCCTAATTCAAAGCTCCCTCCAATCCAGCTTACTAAGTATTTTTTTTGTGCAAGGAACCAAAGGAATTATAGAAGATGCAAGAATGTTTAAGATATACTCCCTGCTCTCCAAGAACTTACAACTTAACAGAGAAATAAGGTTACCAACAGATATATGCTATATAAGTATACATATCCCATGATAGACTATGACAAGTGACCAAGGAATGGTAGAGCCCAGGGCCTGGGGTCTCTGAGGTCCAGATTGTTGAGATTTTTCCTTCTCTAGTCCAACTCATACTTTCTATGCTGCTTCCCCACCATCTTAATAATTCTTCATCTTTTACCTTTCACTTTCCACCTCTAGTTCTGGGAACAGCAATCAAAATAATATTACCATTCCTGGGAAGGAATTTACCTATGGTACCACTTGCCATCCCTGTGACTTCACATGCCAAAACACCTCTCTCTGATCAACTCCATTCCCCTATAGTTGTCTTTCAGTATACAAATATAATCTTTTAAAGCAGGGACTGCCTGGCTTTCTGCATTTGTATCCCTAACACTTAGCCCATAACCTATCCCATAGTAAATGCTTGATAAATGATTTTTCATTCAATTAGTAATTGATTCAAGAGATCACTTCCATTCAGGAACCCCACATTTGTCTTTAGCCATATGGGAATTGGAAGAAAGAGAATAATGCATGTGGAGTATCTGAAAATCATAGGATCATGATTAGGTGTCTTTATAGGAATAATCAATTCTGTCAGTGACTGACCATAGGGTCCTGAAAATCTCCTGAAGGTCCAAAGCTATATTTTCCTTTTATTTTGCAATAAATAGAAATTTCACCCCTGCATGAAACCTTTTCCTAGCTCCAACTACCCTTAGTATGTATACACAGATGATTAGTTATATGAATATTAGTGTGTATTAAGTATATTTCAATTTATTTCTATCTTACCTTTCTCTTATGATTGTAAACTTTCAATCTATTTCTGCCTGCCTTTCCCTTATGACTGTAAGATCTTCAAAATCAGGGACCATAACCCTGGTAACCTCCCCAGCCCTCACCCCAAGATCTTAGGAAGTGTTCATTCAATAAATACTGCTGACTGCCTGCCTGCCTGACTGACTGAAGATCTGACT